>NC_090646.1:156432737-156732737 GCF_040937935.1 Hyperolius riggenbachi
ACTGCAGGATATCTTAAAAAAGGTCATTTTTAGAAGGAGGAGGATAGATACAATTGTTTTTCTCATCAGTTTATGTTCACTTTGGATATCCTTTAAAGGGGCACTATGGCGAAGTATTGTAAAATGTTAAATATGTGCAAACAGACAAATAAGAAGTACGTTTTCTCCAAAGTAAAATGCGCCATAAATTACTTTTCTCCTATGTTGCTGTCACATACAGTAGGTAGTACAAATCTGACAGAAGCGACAGGTTTTGGACTAGTCCATCTTTTCATAGGGGATTCTCAAAAAGGCTTTTATTCTTTATAAGGATATTCCTAAAAAAGGATTTAAACAATGATGCTGGCCAGCTTCCCTGCTCGCTGCGCAGTTTTTTGGCAGTTGGACAGAGCAACTGCCATTCACTAAGTGCTTTTGAAAATAAATAAATCCCTGAGAATCCCCCCATGAAGAGTTGGACTAGTCCAAATCCTGTTGCTTCTGTCAGAGTTCTACTACTTATTGTAAGCGAAAGCAACATAGGAGAAAAGTAATTTATGGCTTATTTTACTCTGGAAGAAACATACTTCTTATTTGTTTATGTTTGCACATATTTTAAATGTTACAATTTTTCGCCATAGTGCCCCTTTAAGGTTTGTGTGATCCTTTATCATTTAGTTACACAGAGCATGAGACAGGAACATGTATTCTAGGCCAACATTACTCAGAATGATGTGAATAATGATTCTGTGCGAAATTGTTCTGTTTATGTAAATGCTACAAAGTTGAAACAATCTCATGTTTCAGGCCCCCTTCACACTAGAGCGGTTCCATTGCGTTGCATTACCCGTTTAACGCTAAAGCAATGAAAGTCTATGGGACATTTCATACCTGATGTGGTGTAGTGCGATACACAGGAAGTATTGCATCTGACCGAAAGCATCAGTGCATTATGGGTCAACATGTGCGGTGACGTGCGTTGGTCAAAAATCATGTAAGTAAAAAGTTTTAACATTTTTTACGTTCACGTTGCAGTGTGCATGTGCGGTAGCAAGGGAGGAGCGTTGGCTCCCTTGCCGTCCTCTCCGGCCACTCCGTTCACTTTATATGGCTCTTGGTAATCTGGCTCTCTTCTGCACATGCATGGCAAGGCCGCGCATACCCCCTTGTGCTCCTGTTCCCGGGAGAGTACTCCACCTGCAGAATGCTCTCGGGCATGGGAACATGGCTGGGGCGCGCGTATGTTCAGAGGCGCATGACTGGCCAGATTACTGGGGGCCATAGCACAAGAATGGAGCAGCCTGAAAGGACAGTAAAGGTGCCCACACACCTCTTGGGGCTAGAGGAAGCCCCAGGTAAGTATAAATACAACCATTAACGCTGTCTCAGGTACACTTTAAGATCCATTTTAATCCAGGAAACCTTTACGAAGTTTGATGATTTTTATTATAGTTCATGTTTATTTTTGGCCCTTGAAACCATTTTTTTCAGACAGTAGAGTAAATCATCCAGATGATGAAGGTGCTGCTTTTCCAGTGGGAACTTATGTGCAATTAGGTACAGAAACTCCAGCCCATTCCGCCTCTCAGTTAAAATATTTACTTTTGTTACTCATCTCTTTACATTTTAACAAATGCACGTGTTAATAGCAAAGTAGGTTAAAGAATCTGAACTAGCAGTTCTAAGTAGGAAGAGCAGACCTCCCCCATCTGCATGATTCTGGTCCATGGACTTCAAGCTGACAGGCACTTCCTGGGAATCATTTGTAGCTGGAAGAGACACAGCATCCAGCACTGAGGCTAGATTGTGCAGTGCTTACAGATCAGCTGGAGGACTTCAGCCACAACAACAGGACAAACTTTAATCTGAGGCTTTTATGACTGGCAAGAAAATACAAGTATAGGATATCCAACTGGAAGAAGAGCTGAGAAAGAACACACAAACTCAACAAAACATCTGAAACTGCAGCTTTCCTGAATGAAACAAGAACTGGGTGTGGGATAGTGATAATAATGGGTGAGTTATTCTATTCTAACATAAATGTATTCTGTTACGTTTCATTTACCTGCTTTCTCCCAATATAGCCACAGTTGCTGTGCATTGATTTGATGCATGCAACCTCTCTGCGCTCTAGTATACACCACAGCTCCTACTGATATTTCAAGCTTTTCCTATGTGCTCTGTTCTACAGCTGGATCTTAGCACTGCTTCTCAGAGATGACTAAAGCTGATTCATACATCCCAACTTTCTGACATGAGAAAGAGGGATATTTTTTTACTTGTAACTTGACATTCTTCTTCCACTCCACTAGTTACACATATTTATGCATTCATTTATGTAGGTTTATGCATTCAATGAAAGAGAGGGAGAAGAGAGGAAGAAAGAGGGACAAAGGGGGTTACTTTGTGAGACAAAGATGGCCTTTCCAAGACGGTCTTTCCAAAATACATTTTCCAATGCCTGCATCCTTTACAACACAGGCACCATCTCTTTTACATGGCTGGCATACCCTAACCTTACCTCTCCTATGCCTAACACTAACCTATCCTCTCCTGTGCCTAACACTAACCTATCATCTCCTATGCCTAACACTAACCTATCCTCTCCTGTGCCTAACACTAACCTATCCTCTCCTGTGCCTAACATTAACCTATTATCTCCTGTGCCTAACACTAACCTATCCTCTCCTGTGTCTAACATTAACCTATCCTCTCCTGTGCCTAACACTAACCTATCCTCTCCTGTGCCTAACACTAACCTATCCTCTCCTGTGCCGTACACTAACCTATCCTCCCCTGTGCCTAACACTAACCTATCCTCCCCATGCCTAACTCTAACCTATCCTCTCCTGTGCCTAACATTAACCTATCCTCTCCTGTGGCTAACACTAACCTATCCTCTCCTGTGCCTAACATTAACCTATTATCTCCTGTGCCTAATACTAACCTATCCTCTCCTGTGCCTAACACTAACCTATCCTCCCCTGTGCCTAGCACTAACCTATCCTCTCCTGTGCCTAACACTAACCTATCCTCCCCTGTGCCTAACACTAACCTATCCTCCCCTGTGCCTAACACTAACCTATCCTCTCCTGTGGCTAACACTAACCTATCCTCTCCTGTGGCTAACACTAACCTATCCTCCCCTGTGCCTAACACTAACCTATCCTCTCCTGTGTCTAACACTAACCTCCCCTCTCTGTAAATAATACCGATATTTTACTACAACTCAACCTAACATTATTCTCACTAACCCTCCCTTACTGTTGCCTATCCTTAACCATCCCTCACACCCACGCCTTACTCTTAAACATTAACCCCTCCATGTCTAACCCTTGAAACCCCTCTTTTTCTCCTTGCCTGATCCGCTGGATGCCTGCAATGATGGCGACCCTGGCTCTTCTGAGAGTGCCCGCACGTCCACGTCATACTGCGCCTGTGCACAACTACTAGGCGCAGTATGCGCTAGATGTCGTGGAAGTGCAGGCACAAGTGCCCGCGAAGGGCGTAGAAGAGACCCCCAAGCCTAGCCTTATCTGCCCCCCACCTAACCTTAACCATCCCTCATGACTAACCCTTAAGAGCACCCCCCTCCAATAATTATGTATAAATGATTTAGTCAGTGTTTGCCCATTGTAAATCTTTTAAATCCCTGATTTACATTCTGACATTTATTACATGGTGACATTTTTACTGTTGGCAGGTGATGTAGCTGCTGCATGCAGCTATTTCCCACAATTCAGCAAGGTTCACAGACAGGAAACTGCCAAGAGTACGTACTCAGAATTTCTTTGTGGGAGGGGTTTCACCATAATATCAGCCATACAGCGCCCCCTGATGATCTGTTTGTGAAAAGGAATAGATTTCTCATGCAAAAGGGGGTATCAGCTACTGATTGGGATAAAGTTTAATTCTTGGTCGGAGTTTCTCTTTAAACAAATGTATTAAACTATTCAATATTTCTTCCTATTTCTGTTATCTGCAATACATTTCCAAAATATTCATTCATGTGCTATTTTGGAAAAACAGTTGTAACTCTTTTAGGCCCTGCTCCCAAGCTGGTATTTTTTTTTCACCCAAACGTTGGCAACCCTATCACCTATAATCTGCTGGATTCCTGTTGCTGACTGCTGATGACCTGACTACACTCCTGGATTCCAATTACTGACCACTTATCACCTGGCAACACTGCTGGATTCCAATTACTGACCACTTATCACCTGACTACGCTGCTGAATTCTTGTTGCAGACCACTGCTTATGTGATGATGTTCTAGTCTAATGCTTAGGAATAATTTTTAGTGATGCATTATGGGTAACCACAGTTGCTCACTTACAACTGAATTATCACAAATACCTTCTGCTTAAAAATAAGGCAAAGTAACATCTTGTCGAATGCCTGATACACAGTATACAACTTCCCATCTGATTGATGTCCAATCTGCTCCCGATCGATAATGGGATCGATTTTGTGCAGTAATGATCTGAAAATTGATCCCATTATTAATTGAGAGCAGATCAGACATGTCAAAACTGTGCTTATGCTGTAAAATGTGTGGTCATACTAGTGCACAATAAACTAGGATTCTTTGAACTACCCTATACGTGACAGTTACTCATTTAACCACTTATCGGTTTTCATACAGTATATCTACACCCCTTGAGACTTCAACTTAGCCTCAGGGGCATAGATGTACGTATCTCACTGTGATTGCTGTAAATAGATACCTTAGGGACCAAACTTTTTTAATATGTATGTCGCAAGGGCATATTACTGTCAGGAGGGTCGGTGAAGACTGTGCAGGCGCTGCCCGGCGAGCCATGTCCTGTGATCATGCACCCAGTGGCGGAAGCACTCTGCGCAGGTGCACTACACAGTTGTGATGTAGTACACCTGCGCAGAACGCTCCTGGCCACGGGCGCACGAGCAAAGGATGTGAGTTGTTGCGTCTGTGCAGTCTTCGCCAACCCTCCCGACCAGGAGATAGCTTCAGTGCATCATAACAGAGCTGAAGGAGGAACGGTAGATCCCACTACATTGCCTTTTCCTCTCGTTTTTTAATTTTCATGACGACAGAGGTATCCTTTAACTCCTGCACTGAAAAACAACATGAGACTTTTTATTTGCTACTAATGTTCTATTTCTTATCTGTACTAAACATACAATTCATTATATCATAAGTTTATTTTCACTTCAGGTTTGCTTTAACAGCTATTAAATGTTATATTTATATACAACAGCTCCCTCAGTGACATCATTGTCCTTTTATAGTTATGCTCTTTTATGGTCAGTAATATCACTGAGGGAACCTTTGGTGCGTGTATAAACAAACAAATCCAATCCCAGTAGTTGCTGATGACTAGAGATGGTCAATGTATGAATTTCATGTAAATTGTGAGCTTGGAACCCGGTCAATCAAATTCATCAGGAAGTGTTTCTGATTGGCCAATTCCAAGTTGCATTCATTTTGTATGCAGGCTGGAATTAGTATTTCATTGACTATCTCTGTTGGTGGCAGATTTAGAACAGTACTAAATAAAGGCCCTAGACAGATGTAGGCTGACATCAGTCAGATCTGATCCCCCTGGGGCCATATTGCTGGGGCAAAGCTGTACAGATCCAAGTTCTGGGGAGGGTGGGGTGCAGAGGGCCAACAGATTGGTGCAGATGTGACATCCCATGGAAATTAAAAGAACAAGTGGTCCAATTCGCTCAGCCGATTTGGCTCACTTGACAGATCTCAGTAATTATCGGCAGAGGTGGTCATTATCAGCCACAACAGCCTACTTTATTGTAGTGTGAGTATGGGCCTTTAGACAAGACAAATAACATTTATATTGCACTTATCTCCTGGCAGACTCAAAGCTCTTAAGCTGCAGTCCAAGGACTTCTTACTGAATAGGTGCTGGCTTACTGAACAGGAAGAGCCAAGATTTGAACCCTAGTCTCCTGTTTCAGAGGCAGAGCCTCCAGACTAAAAATATCAGCAGCACTGAAAAGGCTTGGTGTTTCTTTAACAGTTTCAAGGCATAAGAACTTTGTTTTTCTTAACCAAGCCTCATTTTTAGCTGCACAGAAGAGAACTGCCCAGGCATTTTTACCTTGATTCTGTGCAAAGCATGATGGGATTTCTGATGATGTTGTTCTCCTTCCGCTTTTTTGGCACAAATTTGTTTTTTGTTTTTTTACTTTAATTTGAGTTTAAAGCCTAGTGCGTGCAGCTGGGAGGGGTGATCAGGACACAGGACAGTTGGAACTGTGTCTCATGCTCCGTCACCTCCTTTCAACCAAAAAGATTGCTGCCCCCATGAAAAAGATGGCTGCCCCATGAAATCACAAACATTTGCCTGTTCTTTTAAAACAGGGTGGATAAGAGATTACATTACCTATCTATTTTAATTAACATAAGTAATGTAACGTAACCACTTGAGGACCGCAGTGTTAACCCCCCCCCCCCCCCTCCCAAGACTAGGCCATTTTTAGTTAAATAGGCCACTCCAGCTTTAAGGCCAAGCTGCAGGGCCGTAAAACTCAGCACACAGGTGATCCCCCCCCCCCCCTTTTCTCCCCACCAACAGAGCTCTCTGTTGGTGGGGTCTGATCGCTCCCCCAATGTTTGTTTGTTTTTTTATAAATATTTATTTGTATTCTTTTTAAATAAAATGTCGTTTTTTAAATTTATTTATTTTACTTCCCTCCCTCCTTCCCTCCCTCCCCTGGCCAGCCAATCACTGTGATCGGCTGTGATAGGCTTCAGCCTATCACAGCGGATCGCTTCCCTGTGTCCCGGGGGACAGCCGTGTCACACGGCTGTCCCCAGTACAGCACTGCTGCAGATCGCAGCGCTGTACAAAGTAATTAGACGGCCGTCTAACAGTCTTTCACCATCTAACAGTCTCCCGAGCGGCAATCGTTGCTCGGAGACTGAAGGCGGAGCGGAGCCTTCCAAGCAGGAGATTCGCACGCAGCCTGTGCGCGATCTCCTGCTTGCCCCATAAACGGCCATTAATGCCAATCGGTGTGGTGCGATCCTGGGGCTACGGACCTGCTCACGCCATTTGGCGTGGAGCAGTCAGCAAGTAGTTAATGACAGTATGTTTATGTAGGCTGAAGTTCCCCTTTAACCATTACACTAGCCAGCCACTGCTCTTCTAAAACAGGCGGCTAGGCCATAAAGGGAGTATGATAAATTAGCAAGATAGCCTTTTCTGTGGGTCACAAGTATATCCTTTTCTATCCATCCCATCATATGTATTTTTGGGTTCAGCACATGGTCTGTAAAATACTTGCCTATGTATTACTCTGCACACTCAGTGATATAGAGGGTGTGGTATCAATGGAGTCCGAGGACCTTCCAAAGGAGACAAAAAATGAGACAGGGATACCAGGAGCCCCTGATAGTGTAGCACGTCGAAGGTATGGAACACTCAACAACAGTATGTGCAGAATACTCACAAGAATAGGTTGCAAGACCAGCAACCACAGTGTAACGGCTGATGATGAAAGCCCGTTCTCACTCGGGTTCTTTAGTCTTCATCAATGTAGGTCGCTCTCCAGGAAAAGAAAAAGGGGTATAAGGGTTCCAAGGAACCAACATACATGGCCAAAACCCCAAGCTGAGGGGGTTGGCGTGGGATACTACTGGGAGGAAGGAGGCGCCCGAAAATGTGATGTGTGGAAGGGATAATGCCAGCTGGGTAAAACATAAATAAATAGGCTTACCTCTAAAAGAAGGGGCTAGCCCAAATCAATTAATAACACTTTTAATATAATCCAGACGCGTTATTCAAGTGTCTGGTTTCTATTAAAAATGTTATTAAATTATTTGGGCTACCCCCTTCTTTTAGAAGTTTTTTTTTTTAAAAAACATTTAGCTGTGATCATCATCACGATTTAATGTAAAATGAGAGGGGGTATAAAATGATGCAGTAACAAATATAAAAGGTAAAATAATGCAGCAGGATAGTAAGAGGAATATTTGCTTATCCTGGCTGTCTTCTTTTTACACCCTTTCTACTATGCTTGGTTCCTATGGTAACCAGTTTATTCATGATGCTCCTAACCACTTCTAATTATATGCTGGCATAAAATTAATACTTCAGTTCTTTACTGAAAAACACCTTGCTGCATGCTGTTTGTCAGCCCTTAGTGACACATCTTGGAGTGGCATACCTTAGCTGTGCACTTCTGTTCCTTAAAGAGGAACTTCAGCCTAAACAAACACACTGTCATTAAGGTGTGTTAGTTATGTTAATTATAATAGATAGGTAATATAATGTCTTACCCACCCTGTTTTAAAAGAACATGCAATCATTTGATTTCACAAGGGCAGCCATCTTTTTGTTTGGAAGGAGGTGACAGGGAGCATGAGACACAGTGTCCTGAGCACCCTTCCCAGTTGCTAAGCAACAAAATTAACAACATAGGAAATCCCATCATGCTTTGCACAGCATCAGGGGATAAATGCCCAGGCAAGTTCTGATGCTGTCAAACTGTGAAAGAAATATCAAGCAATTTCAGTGATGCTGAGTAGATTTTTAGTCTGGAGGTTCACTTTAAAGTATTTTTCATATCCTGTGTATGTGCGTGTGTGTGTGAGGTCCAGCATGTGCTCTGAACTTGATTTAGTGACGCAATGTCTTTTTCCTGTTCACTGCCATTTTTATAGTATAAGATGGTTTGCTGAGAAGAGTTGGCCACAGTGGATGTGAATAGTACACTCTTGCATCATCTTTCTAAGCACTTGGAGTAGCAACATATATTTTTTTTTTTACATATGTTGGGTGGGCTTTGAAGAGGAACTTTAACCAAGAATTGAACTTCATCCCAATCAGTAGCTGATACCCCCTTTACCATGAGAAATCTTTACCTTTTCTCAAACGGATCATCAGGGGGCTCTGTATGGCTGATATTGTGGTGAAACCCCTCCCACAGTGTGATGTCAGCACCTAGGTACTGACATCATACTATTGAAAAGATTGGAGAGGAAGCAGAACTATGGGTAATCCAAATGAAAATGACAAAATATTATTGCTAGTATCAAAAAACTTTATTAAATATCTCTGGTAATCTAAAAACACATTTGGTTAAAATACCATGAGATACCATGAGATGGCCATCCCATCACACACAGGTCCACCCAACACACTCACACACTGGCCAGATAAGCATGCACTAATATAGGAAAATCCTGTGGTATGCTGTGGTATGCTATAGAAAACCACACCAAGATGTTTTATATCCACATTGCTTCAATGTAGCTGGATGAGCCCCAAAGCGATCAGAGTTCCACCATGATGCGCAATGTTAAACTGCAGCAAGATCCAGTACGTGCCTGATTGTGCATCAAAGGTATACACCAACTTCAGCAGTAGAGTCTATACACATGTATGCGTAGCTTGCATGCTTATAAGAACAAACAGCGAAAGACAGTTGCAACCGCCCGGGTCAAATCATGCAATGATACACGAGACAGCTGGCGGATGGAGCAAAAGCAAGCAAAGTTCCCTGCACAGGCATAAATTGCACGTAGCTACAGTGAGCTTTGTCCCAATGCAGTTGAGACTAGAAAGACGCCTCCCAGGAGCAGCAAGTCACTGGGGGCAACAATGAAGCAAGCATGAACAGTTTATGGGAATGCTCACCATGCGGCTACAGGAGCATCCACGGTGGAGAGGATCCGACCTGATGAAGTGGAGTGTGAGTCCCGTTCTAGATGGTAAGATGACCAGGGAGGCGCGGACCGAGTGGTGGGACGGCGTCTTCAGAAGGTACTGACATCACACTGTGGGAGCCATGTTGCTTTGTGGGAAATAACAGCTGTTTCCAACTGCCAAATAGAGATGGCCTGAACGCTGGCAAACTTTTCCGGAAGTTCGATTCGCCCCCATAGTGCATCATTAGGGTCAACTTTGACCCTCTAATCACAGTCAGCAGGCACATTGTAGCCAATCAGGCTACACTCCCTCCTGGAGCCACTCCCCCCCCCCCTTATAAAATGTAGGCAGCATCAGACATTGGACTCACTCGTGTGCCTGCAGTAATTAGAGAAGGGAGAGCTGCTGTGCAGAGACCTATAGGGAAAGCTTAGTTAGGCCCTTGTAGGCTTCTTAGCTTGCTCCTTGCTGATTCTTATTGCTAAGAAAGCACCCCTCAACAGCTCTTTTGAGAGCTAATCTTGTTCTTGTGATCTTTTTTTTTTCTGATGCGTGTACATGCCTGCCTAATTTTTCTGTTTGCACTGCAGCTGCAACAACAAAACAAAAGGCATGTACATGTGCCAATTCCCCTTCGTGATCATTACCTTGCGGCGGTGAAGGGGCTTGCGTATCACAATGAAGCAATGACCGACAGCTATATGAGTGCCTCGGGAGGGGGGGGGGGCACACCCAAGATAATAAGGTTGTTGCTTCATTGTGGACAGACCAAATTTGATCAGCTGGACAGTTACTGTTGTTCTATCATTGAGCTACCTCAGCCCGGCGACCATATGGGCTTGAAAACCGCCACGGCCTGCACTCTCGCCATGGTGTGCACCAGTCCAGCACAGCCGTCACTACACAAACAGCTGTTTGCGGTGCGTTACACATTGAGTTTGGTGTGTCAGTGTAAAGCAGTACTCTAATTACACTCCCTGATTGATGTATACACATGCAAGATGTTTTAAAGCACTTTAGGCCTGCAATTAACCACTTTACCCCCGCCCGTACGAATTTCTCCATCCCTTTTTCCATCCTTTAACCCCCAGGGACGGAGAAATCCGTACTTTCTGCGCTCCCGCCGCTGCCCGCGCTCCCGCTCGTAAACACGCCGCCCGCCGCTAGTAAACACGCGCCGCCTGCTCGCCCGGAGATCAATGAACGGGAAAATCCATTCCCGTTCGTTGATCTAAGCCCCGCAATGATCCGCTGCTCTCTGATGGGCAGCGCGATCATTGTGAAAAAAACCAAACACTCACAGCCTCCTAGTACTTCCTGCGAGGACGCTCGCAGGTCGCAATAAACAAAAAGTTACTGTTGCCATCTTGTGGCCAAATAGTAAAACTACACCCTAAGCATTTTTTACATAGAAATAAATTAGTGTTACACAAAAAATTAACTCATTGCCTCCCACACTCCCCCTTTTTTTTTTTTGTAATTAAAAAAAAAATTAAAAAATTTACAATTAAAAAAAATACATAAATAGTTACCTTAGGGACTGAACTTTTTAAATATTTATGTCAAGAGGGTATAACACTGTTACTTTATAAACTATGGGCTTGTAATTAGGGATGGACGCAAAACTGAAAAAAATGCACCTTTATTTCCAAATAAAATATTGGCACCAAACATTGTGATAGGGACATAATTTAAACGGTTTTATAACCGGGACAAAAGTGCAAATAAATTTCATGGGTTTTAATTACAGTAGCATGCATTATTTAAAAACTATAATGGCCGAAAACTGAAAAATAATTAATTTTTTTCCCACATTTTTCCTATTTTCCCATTAAAACACATTTAGAATAAAATAATTCTTGGCATAATGTCCCACCTAAAGAAAGCCTAATTGGTGGCAGAAAAAACAAGATATAGTTCATTTCATTGTGATAATTAATGATAAAGTTATAGACGAATGAATGGAAGGAGCGCTGAAAGTTGCCCCTCAGTGGTGAAGTGGTTAAGCATTTAATCTGATTTCTGCTCTTAAAACGCTGCTTTGCGTCAAATCCAGATTTTTCCCTGGGACTTTTGGCGTCTATCCCCCTCATCCATGCAAAAACTCAGATGTTAGACCCCTTGAAACATCTTTTCCATCACTTTTGTGGCCAGCATAAGTGTTTCTAGTTTTCAAAGTTCGCCTCCCCATTGGAGTCTATTGCGGTTCGCGGATGTTCACGCAAACCAAACTTTTGCGGAACCTAAAATCAGAGGTTCGGGCCATCTCTACTGCCAAAAAACATCTCTTTCCAAAGACATCACCTGTCAGCAGTGAAGATGTCGCCATGTGATCAATTTCAGAATGTAAATCAGGGAGAGGAAAGATTTTGCAATGGGCAAACAGTGACTGAATCATTTATAAATAATTATTGTACAATACAAAATGACAATACAAAATATGTACCAGTTGAATGGCCAGAAAGCCTTTCAGATGGTGGCTATCTATGCAAAAACACTAAGGGGTAATTTATTTGCGTACTTACATATTATCCCATCTGGAAAGTTTGGCAGCTTTTTGGTAAAGTTCTGTTTGATCCCCTAGCCAGATCTAACCATTTTTGGAAAGCTGAAAGTCCCGGCTTTCCTTTGCACTGGGTCCCGAGTCAATGCGATGTCCCATTCCCAAGTTAGGGGGGTTTGGGGGATGGATGTCCCCTGCATTTGCTGCAGAGAGCACAGTGGTATTGAGTCTCCTGCCCATGCCAGTAAGACAGAGAGGAGACGAGGGTGCATAGCTGTGCTGCTCCTTCATCTGTAATGAGAGACCCGGGGCATTTGACATAAGACACAGATTTATACTACGAAGGAAGAAGAAGACCTATCGGGTGTGCTGCTTATCATCATGTGGGTTCGTCCCGTAATTCTGTAATTGCACTTTCTGCAGCCAAGTTCAGGGGACACCCCTCCTTCAAAACCTGGGGACCTGGTGCAACAGAAAGCCGGGACTTTCAGCTTTCCAAAAATGGTCAGATCTTCCTGGGGGAGCAAACATAACTTAAACAAAAAGCTGCGAGGCTACTGAGACTCCCTCATTGATGTAATTTCTGTCCCATTAACCAGACTGCCATAGTGAATGAGATCATAGCAGAACTCATCCTTTCACTCCCCACTGCACCAAAGTGTTTACATTTTTTATTTAATTTTTCTCTTACCTTACATCACAAACGGGGCTTTGAATCCTGCTAGCAGCATAAATGAAAAACATTATCTGCAGGTGTAAGCTTCCCTGCAAACGATCTATACTCGTATTCAGTTTGGAGGCTGCTGCTTCTAGGTACTCCAAATACAACATTTGGCAGAGACAGGAAACTGTTTTGCAAAGTATCAGAGAAGGTTTATTTGTTGCACAGGTGTGACTGATATAATGACATTTAAGGCCCATTCATGCTTACAAAGCAAAACTGTAGTGACTAGTGCTAGCGTTTTGCGCTGGCGATTTTTACGCAGTTAACACTTACAAAATTACTAGACATTTTGAAGTTTTTTGAGCGATCACTATTCGCGATTGAAATAAATTGCAATTGCAATTGCTTAAAAATACACTAAAATATGTTGCATGTAGCGCATAGTGACCATTTCACTACGGCCCAGGAAACATTTCCCACACTCAGAACGAGAACTTTAACCACATCTCTACCACAGGTTTTTTCCCCTTCAAAAGCTCTTCCCATTCATTCAGTAATAACTTTATCGATAATCATCACACTGAAATGATCTATATATATTATTTTTTGTGGGACAAACTAGGCTTTCTCTGGGAAGTAGTTTATGTTAAGAATTATATTACTTTATATGCATTTGATAGGGCAGAAGAAGAAAAAAATGAAAAAAATCTCCATTTCCCAGCTTTCAGCCATTGTAGTTTAAAAATAAAATGTGCTATTGTGTAGATAAAACAGACACATTTTATTTGTCCATTTGTCTCGGTTATTACAATGTTTACATTGTGTCCCTATTACAATGTATGGCAATAATATTTTATATTGGGTTGGGGTGAGGGAGTTAAAAAATAATGAAAATACATTTAATTTTTCTATGGTAAGTGTATAATGGTGTATTTGGAAGTAATTTTACTTTTTGCCCACAAGATGGTGCTATATTAACTCCGTTTTCTAAAAATAGAAAACAGAACAAAGTGTTTACATGTGTTTGCAGGTGTTTATAAACAAGGACGTAGAAAAGCGTGGCAGAAGTTGCTAAGTACAGTGCTGCTCATCAGGATTGCGGATATCTGGGTAACCCGGATATCCAAACTTTTTTACGCTATCTGATTCGGATTCCTGATTTAAAAAAAAAATCTGGCTAGCTATCTGCGGATATTTGGGGGCATAACGTGTATATCCACGGAGATTGCGGATATCCGGATTCGAAATACTGTAACTAAGGAGATGACGTCCTGGAGCCAATCAGAGGGCTCCCAGCCTAAACCCTGGCACCCAATCACAGAAAGGAACACTGGCCAGCCCCCCTGTATAATAAGGAGGGCTGCCATGATGAGACATATCATCTTAGCTTGCTGAATGCTCACTGAGAGACATGCTCCAGTGCTGCATCAAGGGCTGTACACAGTTATAAACCTAAAGCTGTTCCGTGATTAACCCCTTCATTACTATCACTACACTATTGTTAAAACATTAATTAGCTTGATTGATGTAATAGTGTGACAGCCAGAATGTGTGCTCTAGTGCTGCTGGGCCTAGTAGCAAGGGTTGTACACAGTGATAAGCTGTTCAGTGATTAACCCCTTCACTACTATCACTACACTATTGTTAAATCGTTAATTAGTTTGATTGATGTCATTGTATGACAGTCAGAATGTGTGCTCCAGTGCTGCTGGCCTAGCAGTAATAAACCTAAAGTTGTTCAGTGATGAACCCCTTCACTATCACTACGCTATTGTTAAATCATTAATTAGCTTGATGTCATTTGTGTGACAGTCAGAGTGTGTGCTGCAGGCAGCTGCTATGTGTCTGTGTGTGTGCTGTGCACAGACCAGGCCAGCTGCTGCCTGCTGGCCAGCTATTAGCCTTAGGTATAGGTTAGGTTAGGGATTAGGGGATAGGATTACTGTGTTATTGTGTAGTTAGTACTGTAGTACTGCAGTCATTGCTAGTAGTTGTTAGAGTAGTAGTAGTACTACTGTGTTAGCTTTCTACAGAACTGCTGTGCTGTGAGCAGTGGCAGTGTGACAGTTAAAGTGCACTAGTATCTTCTCCTCTGCTGTCTGTCACTCGGCACGTGTCACGTGGCACTTGCCACGTGTCACATGGCACTTGCCAAGTGACACGTGACACTTGGCAAGTGACACGTGGCAAGTGACAAGTGCCACGTGACATGTGGCAAGTGCCACGTGACACATGGCAAGTGCCATGTGACACGTGCCAAGTGACACGTGCTAAGTGCCAATTGCAACGTGCCACGTCCGGCATGCTCTTGGCACACATTACACCTGCTCCTGCTGCCTGCTGCATTGCCCTGCTCCTGCTGCCTGTGCAGCTCCCACCACCAGGCCAGGGTGCCACAGGCCACTGATACCACCTATATTTAACCCAAAACACAATTGTTGGGTCATTTTTTGGAGGTGTCTTGGCTGAAAACTGTCATGTCCAAGTTGTGCAGTTGGACTTTGGACACAAGGGGCCTGATTCACAAAGCGGTGCTAACTCTTAGCACAGCCGTTTTCGCACGAATTTTCGCATTGCGCGTGATCGTGAATTTTATCGCGAAACGATAACATTTTCATGCGCAAACGTGAACTTTCGCGCGAAATCAATATCGTTTTCACACAAAAAAAATAGTTTGTGCGGGAAAACGTTATCGTTTCACGCAAAAGTTCGAGATCGCGCGCAATGCAAAAATTCGCACGAAAACGCTAAGAGTTAGCACCGCTTTGTGAATCACGCCCAATGTGAGCTGCACGACCGCTGTCTAGAACCTAGGCCTAATGTTCAATGACAGCCTTTTTTTGGAGGGGGATTTTAAGTCCCCACATCATCAATTAGTGTTCCCCTTTGCAAAATAATGAGCTACATGCCTCATATACCCTATCCATTTTTTTTATCTGGATATCCGAATTTGCCCGGATATCCCGGATACTAGGGTCAGATATCCGATTCGGATTTGGATCAGAAAATTTTGAACTCGGATATCCGACCCGGATCCGAAATCTGGGTATCCGGATCCGAATCGTATCCGAATTTTGAAAAGGGGGTATCCGAGCTGCACTGGCTAAGTGGTTAAAATCAATTTTCTCAAAAACTATAAGGTCTTTTTGAAAAAAAAAATGTTCTTCTTGTACCCACTGTCCTCCTTCACATACCCTGAAAACTTGGTGACTCTAGCATATAAGGGGGCTTTGCTATTAACAGTTAAGGTTGTAGGCCCTGGAAATATTTCCCACACTCAGAATGAAAATTGTTTTTCCTCTTGTACCCACTGTCCTTCTCCACATACCCTGCAAATTTTGTGTTTCTAGCTCGTAAGGGGGCTTTGCTATTAACCGCTAAATTCGGTGGTCGTTCACCTGCCATCCAAGTCTATGGAGCCTGCCGCAAACATTGCAAACATTTGCAGTACATGAACTGCAAATTTGATGTTCGCTACATTACTACATTTAAGCCAGATTTGGCTGCATGGTTGAGTAGTCCTGAAGTTTTCACTAATTGAGCTGAAGTGATGCATTCTGGGGTTACGTTTTTGCTCATTTGAAGCTGCACGCTTAATACCTTCTTTCTTAGGAAATTATTATTTTGCATTATAGTTTTAATAGGTAAAATTATTCAACTATGGATGTGCTATAAACCAGTGATTGTGGATGTATGCATGTCTTTTTAGGGACATGGATTTTCTGTATGTTTACTTGTTGCTCCTCTAAAGCTGAATAGTTGCAAATATTTTTCTTTCTGGAAGGCAGAATTATACTTGAAAAAGGAAAGTAGATACAAACTTGTGCTCTGCAAAATAGTTATGGCCCTTTAATATATGCATTTGTATCTTGGTGCTGCTCTCAATACTGGGTGGTGCCAGTGGCTAATAAAAATACAAGAGGGAAGGAAGAGAGTGCTCCAATAGTGCATTAACTTTTGTAAACAAAAATCATACTAGAAATATTGCACTTACTATTAAGTGGTGTATTATGCGCTTGACTACGGCCACCTGCAGGTCTCCTCAAACTGTCACAACCTGGCCAGGGCTAGCAGTATAGGTGGAACGGAGGGTAGAGCGTCTGTCAGGCGGAAGCGGGGCACAGAATGCCGTCTGACATCACTATCGGTTTAGCTGCTTAGCCGTGTCTTCTTCTGGTGATGAAAAGCGGCAGGACGGCATGTATACATAGGAGAGCGCCCTTGGCTACATGGTTAGCAAGGGGCAGGATTTAAAAGCAAATCTTTATTGAGCAACTTTAAAACATGACTTATTCGGTCAATAAATGGATCATCACGATCACAGAGGCGACCTTTCTTACAAATTTAAATGTGAATTTAAAACTATCCGCCATAATTATTGCAGACTTATAAATGACATATCACATATAAAGCTATACGCCGCAACAATAGCGGTCTTACAAATACCATATTTCCTAAAAATGTACATGGATTAATTGATGTTAATATACGATCATTATAGAATATAAAAATTAGAACTTGTAAACAAAACCAGACCCTACTGCGGGACAGTGCAATCATTATTTCATATAAACATAGTCATAAAAAAGGTCATAAGTAAAAATAAAAATACAAATAATAATACACTCTTCAATTGACTAAAAGGGCACCTCTGGCCATTTACTATACTACCCCAACGTGTACTCTGTGTGTAAGACACTACTGCAGGAAAGTGCAGCAGTGTTTATCACAAATATCCGCCGCAGACAATGCAGACTTGGGGATGTGACTTTTTCCACTTCGATAGATCAATCCTTGTTCATATATGTCCAAAATCATAAAAAACATTAAAAAAGTATTTTTAAAACCATACAGTACTTATCATAAAAAACAGACATATTGAGGCATCTGTGTGCATTCAGACCCTGCTGCCGGTTAGAGCTATTGAGTAATAGGTAAACAGATATGGAAGAGAACTCAGAACAAGGTTAGGAGAGCATAAATGTAATATACTTATGATCTATTTTATGACTATTTTTATATGAAATAATGATTGCACTGACCCGCAGTAGGGTCTGATTACGTTTACAAGTTCTAATTTTTATATTCTATAATGATCGTATATTAACTTCAATTAATCCATATACAGTTTTAGGAAATACGGTATTCGTAAGACCGCAATTTCTTGATGACCTTGCCTCCTGGCTCCCTCACATCCTCTCCTCTGACCACCCCACCATCATCCTCGGGGATTTCAATGTTCCCATCACTGAAGCACAGAACTCCGCTGTGACCCGGCTACTCACTTGGACTAGTACAACACACCAACACCCCCACTCACACTGCAGGTCACACTCTCGACCTTATATTCACTAAATCCACCACTATTGCAGACCTTGACATTGCACCCTTTCCACCCTCAGACCATCACCTTCTCACCTTCAACCTCCTCACGGAAGGCACCTCCAAACTACCCGCCCACCCACCTGGTCGATGGCAGCGAGACCTACGCAAGCTCAACCCTAGCATCCTTGCAGACCCCCTCCATGCCCTCTCCTCCACTCTCCCTACCCTAAACTGTCCTAATCTTGCTGCAGCTCAGTATTGCCAAACTCTCTCATAAGCCCTAGAGAAAGCTGCTCCACCAATATTTCGCCGCAACCGACCCCTAACCCCCAGCCCTTGTGCACTACCCATACTCGCAACTTCCAGAGGAAAACATGCTCCACTGAACGGAAATGGAGGAAAACTAGACTTAACCAGGATTTCGGACAGTACAAGACTAACCTGCTGCAGTTCCACACTGCTCTTGCTCATGCAAAGCAGGAATACTTTACCAAGCTCATCGGAGCACAAGCTTCCAACCCCCGGCG
The DNA here is from genome assembly GCF_040937935.1 of Hyperolius riggenbachi. NCBI lineage: Eukaryota > Metazoa > Chordata > Amphibia > Anura > Hyperoliidae > Hyperolius > Hyperolius riggenbachi. Next base: position 156,451,392 of record NC_090646.1, read on the forward strand.
TCTTTTTGCCACTTTCAACTCTTTGCTTAAACCCCCACCCCCCACTCTCCGTTTCCTCCCTCTCTGCCACAGATTTCGCCACCCACTTCACCAACAAAATTGTCTCCATCCGTCAGGAAATATCCAATCACCAATCTTCACCTCCCATCCCCTCCCAACAAGCTCCTTCTCCACCCTATCCTCCCCTCACATCCTGCACTCCTACTACCACCGAGGAAGTCAACCACCTACTGCAGACTTCCCATACCACTACTTCCGCCCCTTGACCCCATCCCTTCTGATTTACTCCAGCCTCACTTCACGGAATTGGCCCCAGTCCTCACTACCCTGTTCAACCTCTCTCTATCCACAGGCACCTTCCCCTCAGACTTCAAGCAGGCCACTGTACTACCCTTGTTCAAGAAACCCTCCCTCGACCCCTAGCTACCCTCCAACTACCGCACTATCTCCCTCCTCCCCTTTGCCTCAAAACTCCTTGAGCGTCTGGTTCACAAACGCCTGACCCGGTACCTCAATGCCAACTCACTGCTAGACCCAATGCAATCTGGATTTCGGCCTGCCCACTCAACCGAAAATGCTCTCACCAAAGTGGTCAATAACCTTGCCTTAGCTAAAGCTGAAAGTAAATACTCCATTCTCCTCCTCCTTGACCTTTCAGCAGCTTTTGACACAGTAGATCATCCCCTACTCCTCCAGTCCCTCCAGTCCATGGGTATTCACGATCTCCCCCTGACCTGGCTTTCATCCTACCTCGCCAACCGCTCCTTCACGACCGCCTTCAATGAGTCCTCGTCCACCCCGAACCACCTCTCGGTGGGAGTCCCCCAAGGCTCGGTCCTTGGCCCCCTACTGTTTACCCTATACACATCCTCCATTGGCAAGGTTATCTCCTCCATGGGTTTTAACTATCATCTGTATGCAGATGACACGCAGATCTACCTCCACACCCCTGACATATCCACCACTACCATGGACAAGGTCTCCTCCTGTCTATCAGCCATCTCCTCCGGATGTCTGCTAGGTTCCTGAAACTAAATCTAGACAAAACGGAATTTATGATCTTCCCACCCCGGCCATCCATGAACCTCCCAGATCTGCATGTCACTGTTAACCACACTACCATTCGCCCTACCTCTTAAGCCCGCTGTCTGGGTGTCACTATGGACTCCGCACTCTCCTTCACTCTCCACATCCAAAACCTCACAAAGTCCTGCAACTTCCACTTTCGTAGCATCTGTAAGATTCGCCCCTTCCTGACCTCTGCCACCACCAAACTCCTCATCCATGTACTCATAATTTCCCGCCTTGACTACTGCAATGCCCTTCTGTCTGGTCTCCCTATGACCCGAACAGCCCCACTGCAGTCCATCATGAATGCGGTACCCAAAATTATCCACTGCTCCCATCGCTCCACCACGGCGGATCCCCTCCTTGAATCCTGTGTCTGACCTACAAATCTGTCCACAAAACCTGTCCAACCTACATTTCCGATCTTACACAGAGGTACACACCTAGCGGCTCACTCCGCTCTTCCAATGAACTTCGCCTAACCGCCCCCCGCATCACCCAGTCCCATGCACACCTCCGGGAGTTCTCAAGAGCTGTTCCAACACTATGGAACTCCCTACCTCCATCCATTAGGGGAGCCCCCTCCTTCAACATCCTCAAGAAGGCCCTCAGAACTCACCTTTTCACTCTGGCCTACTACCCCTCACAAGTGCTCTAAACCCACAGCTGAACTCTGGTCCCCTACCTCTCGTGTCCCTACCTCTCCCTCTAGATTGTAAGCCTTTGGGCAGGGTCCTTCTCCTTTTGTGTCCTACCTGATCATGCACCTCCATTACTGTAAACCCATGCGATGCACCTGAGTGAACCTAACTTGCCTAATCTCCATACTCCCCTCCAGTGACTAAGCATTACCTTGTACTCATACTGTGCTGCATGATCTGGTCATTCTTTTATACCTGTATCGTCATTTTGCTGTATGTCACCCCTAAATATTGTCTTTAACCCAAACTAATGTCCAGCGCTGCGTAATATGTTGGCGCTTTATAAATACCATAAATAATAATAATAATATGTCATTTATAAGTCAGCAGTAGTCATGGCAGATAGTTTTAAATTCACATTTAAATTTGTAAGAAAGATTGCCTCTGTGATCGTGATGATCCATTTATTGACTGAATAAGTCATGTTTTAAAGTTGCTAAATAAAGATTTGTTTTTAAATCCCGCCCCTTGGTAACCATGTAGTCAAGGGCGCTCTCCTATGTATACATGCTATCCTGCCGCTTTTCGTCACCAGAAAAAGGTGCGGTTAAGCGCCTAAACCGGTAGTGACGTCAGTCGGCATTTTGTGCACCGCTTCCCGCCTGACAGACGCTCCCCCCTCCATTCCACCTATACTGCCAGCCCTGGCCAGGTTGTGACAGTTTGAGGAGACCTGCAGGTTGCCGTAGTGAAGCGCATAATACACCACTTAATAGTAACTGCAATATTTATATTGTGATTATTGTTTACAAAAGTTAATGCACTATTGGAGCGCTCTCTCCCTTCCCTCTTGGCAGAATTATACTTGGCACGGTCTTTGCAGTAGATTGCAATCCACATTTTTGTTCCGTGATTGCTGCAGTAGTAAATTGCAGTGATCATTCACAAAAACTTGTAGCTTCCAGGAATGGCTACAATCTGTGCTTCTGTGTCTTAGGGGTCAAAACGCGGCATGATGACTAAACGCCGGGAGACACCACCAAAGGTTGCCAAATGCTTTTCTGCTCGATAGCAGAAAAGCATTTAACAGCATCAAAGCGAGAAATCACCGTTGCTGGTCAGATAATCAACAGTAATAATGACTACAAACGCATCTTTGCTAGTCTCCATAGCAGACTCCATAAATGTAACCAACACTAGGAGAATTGGGATAAAAATATGCTTGATTACACTTCTCATGTTCTTTTATGACTGATTTCCCTCATATAAAAAATAGAAAAGTCATATTCTGTAAAAGAGATTGATGTTAAGAGTAACATAGAAATTGAGACATTTTACATCTTATTGTTATTTGTGCATACTCCATAAGAATACTAGTATCTGGCGCTGTTACTGAGTTAATACTGTTCCCTTTTCTTCTTTTTTTTTCTCTCTCTCTCTCTTTCTCTCTCTTTCTCTTTCTTTATTGTCAGGGCCGGTTTAAGCAACAATGGGGCCCCAGGGCAAAATAAACCTGGGGGGCCCCCCAAACATATACCCCGGAACAAAAATCGGCATTAGGGGACCTTTTTTGCAGCTGGTATAACAGCTCCACATTCTGGCTACCCCAGCCTGCGTGGGGGACAAGGGGTTAAAAAGTTTCAGGAGGGGGGACCCCACATAATTTTGTTTTAAAAAAAATAACATAAAAAAAAAAAATTGGGAAAATAGGAAAAAATGCCAGGGATCTTCATACAGCCATATTGCGGATGTATAGCGATCCCTGGCCAAAGCACTGCGGCTGCGTATAGACCCCCTGGAACCCCCGTCAGGAAATTTATTGCGCTTTCGTTTGATGCATGTAAAATTACACTACCATTAGGTTTGCTACTAAAAGTGACATTTACCGCATTTAAAAGTATACTTTTTTCCTTTGAAACTTTAAAATCGATTTTCTCAAAAACTATAAGGTCTTTTTGAAAAATTGTTTTTTCCTCTTATTCCTAATGATCTCCTTAACATATCCTGCAAATTTAGGGTTTCTAGCATTAAAGGTGGATTTGCTATTAACCATTAAAGTCGGCAGGTTTTTAAATGTGTATTTTTTTTTCCTTTGAAACTTTAAAATCGATTTTCTCAAAAACTATAAGGCCGATTTGAAAAAAAATGTTTTCCTCTTGTAGCCACTGGGGGCCCCTACAAGCTCTGGGGCCCTGGGGCAGCTGCCTCCTTTGCCTTAATGGTAGCGCCGGCCCTGCTTTTTGTCCCAAAAAAATTATTAGGGACTTATCCCAAAAAGCCTTAAAAACTATTAAAAAACGCGGTAGCATGCAGATCACCGAACAATAATGTATCTCACAGAGGTACCGTATATACTCGGCTATAAGTCGAGAAATTTTGGACTGACTCAAAGTATAAAAGTGGGGGGGTCGCCTTATACTCGAGATAGTCCAAAATTTCCCCACTTATAGCCAGGAATGGGGAGGCACCTCTTTCTCTCCCCCTTCCTGTAATGTTAAGCAGACAGTTTATTGAAAATCCCCCTCCCTCCCACCACCATGCAAAGGAGCCTCTTGTCACTATTTCTCCCCCCTGTGTAATCGCTAAAGTGGAAGCTTCTCACTCACTAATCCATCGGAGCACAGCGCTCTTCTCCCTGTAGTCACGCTGGCTGGGCTGTGTGTGCATCAGCTCACAGCTACGAGCCCCGATGTCATGTGACTTCATGTATCACATTACATCGGGAGCTGTAGCTTATGCATACAGCCCAGTCAGCGTGACTACAGGCAGAAGAGAGCTGTGCTCGGATGAATTAGTGTGAGTTTGAAGCTTCCACTTTAGCAATTACACGGGGGAGAGATAGAGATAAGAGGCTCCTTTGCGTGGTTGTGGCTGGTGGGAGGGAGAGGGATTTTCAGTAAACTGTCTGCTTTGCAGCGCGGGATAGCTCAGTGAGTGATTGCTGGCTTCAGTGATCACACAGAGGGGGGAGAGGTAGAGAGAAGAGGCCTCTTTGCATGGTGGTGGGAGGGAGGGGGGCTTTTTAGCAAGCTGTCTGCTAACACTGCTGGGAAGGGGACACAGGGGAATAGCTATTGCCCACCAGTGACTGCACAGGCAGGGGGACACAGGGGCCTCACAGCAGGAGCCACACAGCCAGGCGGACACAGAGGCCACACAGCCAGGGGGACACAGAAGCCACACAGCCAGGGGAAACAGGGGCCACACAGCAGAAGCCACACAGCCAGGGGAAACAGGGGCCACACAGCAGAAGCCACACAGCCAGGGGAAACAGGGGCCACACAGCCAGGGGAAACGGGCCACACAGCCAGTGGGACACAGATGACACACAACTAGAGGGGCCACACAGCCAGGGGGACAAAGGGGCCACACTGCTAGAAGGGCCACACAGCCCTTAACTTTGCTGCACCGACTTATATTTGAGTAATTAATAAATTCCTGTTTAAGAGGGTCAAATATTGGGGTCGACTTATACATGAGGTCGACTTGTATCCGAGTATATACGGTAATATGGTATGGTAGCACTGAGTGACACTTAATTTGCTTAAAGCGGATCCGAGATGAAAAACTAACTATAACAAGTAACTTGACTATATATCTTATCTAAAGTTTAGATAGTTTACACAGCAAATCTAGCTGCAAACAGCTTTAATAGAAAATGATTATTTCTTCCTGTGATACAATGACAGCAGCCATGTTGTTTGTAAACATTACACAGAGGCAGGCTTATCTGTATCTTGAGCAAAAAAAACGAATCTCCCCTCCTCCTCCCTCCTCCCCTCTGCCTCTGAAATCAATGGCTAGTAACATCTTCTCCTCCTCCTGCCCAGACTGAGCTCCCATGAGCCCTTGCTACTGCCAAGGCTCTCTGAAAACCTGTGGTCGTGGTTTATTTAGTTTATAGGGAATTAGAGTATTAAAACAAAAACATAAAAGTACCGTATATACTCGCATATAAGCCGACCCCCCAACTTTTACCTGAAAAACCAGGGAAAAATGATTGACCCCCATATAAGCCGGAGGTAGGAAATGCTGGCCGCGTGATCCCTCCAGTGTGTCCCAGTATAGCTAGTATAGTGCCCAGTATGGGTAGGTAGTGCCTCAGTATAGCTAGTATAGTGCCCAGTTTAGCTAGTATAGTGCCCAGTATAGCTAGTAAAGTGCCCAGTATAGCTAGTATAGTGCCCAGTATAGCCAGTATAGTGCCCAGTATAGCCAGTATAGTGCCCAGTATAGGTAGGTAGTGCCCAGTATAGCTAGTAAAGTGCCCAGTATTGGTAGGTAGTGCCCCAGTAGAGCTAGTATAGTGCCCAGTATAGCTAGTATAGTGCCCAGTATGCTAGTATAGTGCCCAGTTTAGCTAGTATAGTGCCCAGTATAGCTAGTAAAGTGCCCAGTATAGCTAGTATAGTGCCCAGTATAGCCAGTATAGTGCTCAGTATAGGTAGGTAGTGTCCAGTATAGCTAGTATAGTGCCAAATAGAGCTAGTAAAGTGCCGAGTATTGGTAGGTAGTGCCCAGTATAACTAGTATAGTGCCCAGTATAGCTAGTATAGTGCCCAGTATAGCTAGTAAAGTGCCCAGTATTGGTAGGTAGTTCCCCAGTATAGCTAGTATAGTGCCCAGTATAGCTAGTATAGTGCCCAGTATAGCTAATATAGTGCCCAGTATAGCTAGTATAGTTCCCAGTATAGCTAGTATAGTGCCCAGTATAGGTAGGTAGTGGCCAGTATAGCGCTCCCCCCACGGCCCCGCTGCTATTACCTGCTTAGGTAGCGGCTTCCTAATCCGGGTTCCCCTCTCATGTTGCGTATAAGTGATCACAGCAGCGCGCCCGGCGCTGCTGCTGTGACGATGCTGCTGTGACGATGCAGGGGGCAGGAAAGAGCGCGGCTCCCCGTAGCTGCGATGTGCATCGCCGTTACCAGGGGAACCGCTCTTTCCTGCCCCCTTCATCGTCACAGCAGCAGCACTGGGCGCGCTGCTGTGATCACTTATACGCAACATGAGAGGGGAACCCGGATTAGGAAGGGAGCGGGGGGGAGCGGGGGGGGGGGGGGGGCGGACCACCGACCACCAGGAAAGACTCGCATACAAGTCGACCCCCTAACTTTTGACCCCTTTTTGGGGGGTCAAAAATTCGGCTTGTATGCGAGTATATACGGTATTTGGCTTGAGGAATGCACTATGAACAATAGGAAAGGAACACAATTATGCAATGTGTAAAAGTTCATCTCGGATCCACTTTAAGTACAAAAAATCAAAAACACTAGCTCCATACAAAAGCCCAAAGTAATTAGTGGATACAATCCAAGTGGACAGTAATCGAGGCATGGAGAAGATTGCCACAAAAGAAGGCAAAAGAAAGGAGATAAATAATCCTTACCCACTCAAAGTGCGTGTGTGATCCGCCGGCTGCCCGCGCTAGTCTCATGCATTATGAAACAACTGTTCTCAGATGAAGAAACTGTGCAATCTAGGAAAGCCTGGCCTCCACGTGAACAGGCGTACTGTACGCAAAGCAGCCATTGTTACCGGCCACTAGTCCCCCGCACCGAGCCCCTGTTACTCTCACTCTAATGGACAACATTGATGTCTCCTGAGCCATGCATGGAATGGTCTGATGCATGATTATCTTACAATAAAGGAGCTCTTATAAGCAATGGATCCTGGTGGTGCATGTCTTTTTTTCTTGTCATATGACTTCAATTATATTTTGCAGTTTTTTTTTGTTTGTGTTTATTTTTATGCTGTATACTTAATTCCACCTCTGTTTTTAAAGGAAATCATGAAAGAAAATCACCATTAAAGTGAAACATATCATCAATAAGCACATATTAAAGTGGATCCGAGATGAAAAACTAACTATAACAAGTAACTTGTCTATATATGTTACCTAAAGTTTAGATAGTTTACACAGCAAATCTAGCTGCAAACAGCTTTAATAGAATATGATTATTTAATCATGTGATACAATGACAGCAGCCATGTTGTTTGTAAACATTACACAGAGGCAGGCTTATCTGCATCTTGAGAAAAAAAAACCTAATCCCCCTTCCTCCTCCCCTCTGCCTCTGAAATCTCTGGCTAGTAATACCATCCCCTCCTCCTGCCCAGACTGAGCTCCCATGAGCCCTTGCTACTGTCTGAAAGTGCCTTGGCTCTCTGAAAACCTGTGGGCGTGGCTTGTTTATTTTATAGGTAATTAGAGTATTCAAACAAAAACAAAAAAGTATTTGGCTTGAGGAATGCCCTATAAACAATAGGAAAGGAACACAATTATGCAATGAGTAAAATTTCATCTCGGATCCACTTTAAAGACACTAACAATGTAAGAAAATGTGGCATGTTCCCAATCTAGTTACATTGGATATTATTCTCTCAGCAAGCGCAGGTGGCCAAGTCTGACATCTGGAGAGTGAAGGGGAGTAAGAGCATTTGCATGGCCAAATGTAAAGACAGATGTTATTATACAGCTGAATTTTACATTCCAACCTTGAAATCTGAAGCGGATATAAGTAAACAGCAAGCAGTTTATTTTACTCTAAAATGTGTTTTTCATTGGCAGACTGTGTCAAAATAGTGTCATCTGGACCATATATGTGCAGAATCTTAAAGTACACTCTTTCCCAATATGTGACAACCTGCTTTAACAAAGGCTTCTATCCCACACAATGGAATGCCTAAATACATAGATACCTTATTTCATTTCTCAAAATGCAGCCATGTGACTGTTTGCCTCCATTTCCTCTAAGTTTACTGTTCATTCCCTCTAAGCCAGGGATCTCAAATTCGCGGCCCGCGGGCCATTTGCGGCCCTCGATACAATATTGTGTGGCCCTCGCAAGCAAAAGCTTCCTTATAGTTTGCTTCAGTGATCCCAAGTAATCCGCCGCATCCCCGCCGCTAAACGAGGGCTGCAGAGCCCCCAAATTGCTCGGGGGCAATCCGCCGGCATTTCCTGGAAGGGGCAGAGCTTTCAGCTTCAGCTCTGCCCCTCCTGACGTCAATCGCCGCACGGATCGCCGCCTCTCCCCGCCCCTCTCTGTGAAGGAAGAGTGAGAGGGGCGGGCAGAGGCGGCGATGCGCCGCGAATGTGAAATTCCTTATGCGGCCCAGCCTCATCCTGACTTTGCCTCTTGCGGCCCCCAGGTAAATTGAGTTTGAGACCCCTGCTCTAAGCCATTGTTCCCCAACACTGTCCTCAAGGCCCACCAACAGTGCATGTTTTGTGTAAATCCACAAGAGTAGTTAATCAGCTCTGCTGAGACATTAATTATCTCACCTGTGCATGTTTGTGGTTTTCAGCAAAACATGTACTGTTGGTAGACCTTGGGGATAGGGTTGGGAAACTCTGCTCTAAGCCCATTCCCCCTTTCTCAAGCTTGAGCCATCTTCTCCAGCTCATCAATCCTTCCTATTGGTCAATGAAGGATTGACCCAGGAGTTGGAAAGGCACACCTGGGACTAGGCCCGGATTTACCTCAGAGGAGTCTGTAGGCACAGATGTCCTGGCACCTTAGACTTTGTCCTTAAGAATCTACAAACCCATGCTGAACTGCACTGGCAAGTGTGCCGGCTGTCCCAGCTGTAACTTCTCCCTTACTTCCCTTGGCTGTCAGAGGTAGCCACAGGTGGTCCTCAGTATTAGGTAGCCAGAGCTATCCTCAGTATTAAGTAGCTGGAGTCCCCCCCCCCCCTCAAGTATTAAGTAGCTAAAGGGACCTCAATATTAAGTAGCTAGAGATGTCCCCAAGTATTAGGTAGCTAGAGGTGCCCCTGACTGAAGGGAGATCTTGTCAGTTGAATGCCGAGAGCAGGTTAAGCAATCTCTTATTTACTACCTCAGGACTCTGCTTAGGGAAGGAGGGAAGGAGGCACTCGGGGAGGGGAGTGGGCCGCCTTTCCATTATAAGGCACCTGTAGGCATGTGCCTACAGTGCCTTATGGTAAATCCGGCCCTGCCTAGGACACTTTCTTTCCCTTAAAAGTGGCTGTTTAGGAGTAATTTGCTCCTGTCTTCTTCTCTCCTAAGCAGCAGCTCCTGAGGACAAAACCTTCCAAGCCTCACTTCCCTCTTAGTGATTAGATAACAGTGTGGGGGAGGTGGAGCTGGGAAGTTTGCATCCTCAGGATTTGAATCTTAGAGAGAGGTGATAGCCAGGTGAGTGACAGTTTGGCCTGGTAGTCCTTTTTAGATCCTCTCAATTTTAAAACGATTACAGGATTATCCCCACCTCGGTAAGTAAGTTGTCAGAGGTAATCTCTCAGTCTCTTAACAGCTATATGTGGCTCTCAATATCTGCCAGCAATCATAATTGGTATCTGCCAGCAGTCATATGTATATTCTAACATCATTCAGCAGTCATAGCTGTCTTTCAATATCTGCAAGCAGACATAGGTGGCTCCCAATAACAGCCAGCACTCAAAGGTGGCCGCAATATTTCCCAGCAGCCATAGGTGGCCTTCAGTATCAGCCAGGAGGCTCCTAGTATTGACCAGCAGTCATAAATGGTCCCCAATATAGGCCAGCGGTCATAGAAGGCCTGTAGTATTGGGCAGAGGTCATAGATGGCCCCTATTTCTGGGCAGCAGTCATAGGATGCCCCCAGTATCGGCCAGTAGTCATAAATGGCTTCCTAACATGTGCCATAGATGAGTCAGTATCTGTCAGCAGTCATAGGTGGCCCACAATATTAGCCAGCAATCATAGCTAGCGTGGGATATCTACCAGCAGTATAGGTATTCACAATATCTTACATATTGTGATTAGCAAATACTACAAAGCTGAGAACTTAATGTGGGTCAAACTAGAAAGCTGCAACAAATTTTGAGGAGGTTCAGACACAGAAGGGTACAGAAAAGCAGACAAGCACTAGGAAGCTGAAGTACCCAACCTAAATGGTCCCTGACCTCCCCTGGTATTGGTCCTTACTGTGATGGGTAGCTTCATTGAAGAATAGGGAAGTTCAGGAGTTTAACTTGGTTTACATTGAGGCTAGGTTCACAGTGGGAGATTATGGTTGCGTGTTATAAATTCTTATAACGCTGCTTACCGCACTTCAATGATAATTGCAGGCAATGTTCACAGTGTGGCGTTAGCGTTGCAGTGCAGGATGTTTTGTTATGGTAACGTACTGCTGCAGTGCGTTACCACTAAATGCACATGTAAACAGATACAGGGAAGCATACTTTTCATTGCCTATATGCTTCACTGTACCTATTGTATGTCACGTTAACGCTGTGGTAATGTGTGTTATGACTTTTTTGTTGTTGTAATTTTGCGTTGTGCCATTAACATTGCCCCATTACGCAACGTCCTACTGTGAACTTAGCCTTTCACTCATATTGCAGATTTTAGTAGCCTACTCTTTAACTGTTTTTACAGAATATATTTTCATAGATGTGCTTTTTTATCATATGGTTGCTATATGTTTTTCTGGTTTATGACAGGTTTGTTTTAACTCAAACTAGTCCTCACAGAGTTTAAGGGACTGTTAAGTGACAAAACTGGCTGATTTCACTTACCTACGGCCCCAGAAGTCCTTCTGGTCCCTTGCCATCATTACGTGCTGCTCTGTTCAGCCACTGACCCCCACTGAAAGCTTTGATCGCGAGCTGTCTCGTAATGTATGCGCAGTAACAATTTTTACTTAATGTGCTAGCCCATAACGCTCCTTTCCGTGGGAGTGCAATGGAGGAAGTGCGTGGCATGGGCCCGCGCATCCAGCTTTTGGAAGGCTAGAAAGGTTGCATGAAACATCACAAAATGACGCAAGTGCAGAAGTCACCGGATCGAAGGCCGCTACGGAAGGGGCCCCATGAGACTGGCTGAGATCAGAGCTGCGGTGAGGTACACCTAGGCTTCTAGGGGCTGGAGGAAGCCCCTGATAAGTAAATCTGATTTTATTTGCTTTTACCAATGTATCCCTTAAAACTTTAAATACTTGGAGATTTAAAATAAATAAATGAAACACTTTTTTTCTTCACCACAAAAATGTAAAAAAAATACATGTACTTGACATGTATGGTCATGAGGAGTAGTTGGATTCAGTAGTTGGAAAGCCTACTGGAGTGTGGCTTCACATCTTTGATTCATGCAATAAATAAATATATATATACTAGCCAACCCGCGTCGTAGCATACGCCGCATCTATCTATCTAATAGAGTACGTGCCTCAACCTTGAAGCAAGAAGAAGTAGGCTTTCCATGAGAAAATGTATGCGTGCTCAAACACCAAGTTTAACCCTAGCAAGTCTGGCTTTGCAAATCCGGCCTAATTGGCTATTTATGAGGCAATGCTCATGCAAATATGCATTTGCTTTCGCATGCCAAACTATGCAGGGTCCAAAAACCAATACCGCAAAGCGATCGCCCTGCGGGTATTAGTTCATGCTACATTAGCACTATCCAGGAGCGCCACGGGGAGGATTCCGAATGCCCCCATACAACCGGGGGACTGCGGGGTCCCAGGCTCTCTTACTGCCTGGGAACCACAGCGGCACCCCGGAGGGGGAGGCTGGTTGGCGCAGCTGCACCCCCCCCAAGTGTGGTCAGCGCCGGGGAGAGCCATCCGCACCCACCTCCCAATATTAAGAACAGGCACTTACCTTAACGTCCATTGCGTTCTGCAACATGCACATTAACTTGGGGGCACCACATGAGAAAGGAGTGAAGCATGGGTCACCCCGAGCTTTAGAGCTCAGGGCTGGCTCACATACAACACTCCGGGGTGGGGGGAGGACAGGCGCAGACAACTCACTCCAGGGCTCACACCACCAGAGCAAGCCATTCACCACCTGCCTCCAAAGGATACAACTGCAAAAACTGCTTTCCATGAGAAAAATTTTGCGTGCTCAAACAACAAGTTTAACCCTAGCAAGTCTGGCTTTCCAAATCTGGCCTAATTGGCTATTCATGAGGCAATGCTCATGCAAATATGCATTTGCTTTCGCATGCCAAACTATGCAGGGTCAAAAAACCAATACTGCAAAGTGCTCTCTCGCTGCCTGGGAACCACAGCGGCACCCCTGAGTGGGAGGCTAGGTGGCGCATCCGCCCCCCCAAGCGTGGCCAGCGCTGGGGAGAGCCGTCCGCACCCACCTCCTAATATTAAAAACAGCCACTTACCTTAACGTCCATTGGGTTCTGCTACATGCGCATTAATTTTCTCATGGAAAGCATTTTGTGCAGTTTGTATCCTTTGGAGGCAGGTGGTGGATGGCTTGCTCCGGTGGTGTGAACCCTGGAGTGAGTGCGCCTGTCCTCCCCTCTGGAGTGCTGTATGTGAGCCAGCCCTGAGCTCTAAAGCTCGGGGTGACCCATGCTTCTCTCCTTTCTCATGTGGTGCCCCCAAATTAATGCGCATGTAGCAGAACGCAATGAACGTTAAGGTAAGTGCCTGTTTTTAATATTGGGAGGTGGGTGCAGACGGCTCTCCCCGGTGCTGGCCACACTTGGGGGGGGGGTCGTCCACGCCACCCAGCCTCCCCCTCCGGGGTGCCGCTGTGGTTTCCAGGCAGTGAGAGAGCGTGGGACCCTGCGGTCCCCCCAGTTGTATAAAAAGGGGGCATTGGGAATCCTCCCCGTGGCGCTCCTGGAGGCCTGGAGCACACCAAAAACTGCTAGCAGATCCGCAAAATGCTAGCAGATTTTGAAACGCTTTTTCTTATTTTTCTGTAGCATTTTGCCTAGCATTTTGCGGTTTTGTAAAGCGTTTTTGGTGTAGTAGATTTCATATATTGTTACAGTAAAGCTGTTACTGAACAGCTTCTGTAACAAAAACGCCTGCAAAACCGCTCTGAACTGCCGTTTTTCAGAGCGGTTTGCGTTTTTCCTATACTTTACATTGGAGGCAGAAACGCCTCCGCAATCCAAAAAATGCCTCACCTCGGGAGTATGCGTTTCAGCAAAACGCCTCCCGCTCTGGTGTGCACCAGCCCATTGAAATACATTACCCAAGCGTATCCGCAGCCGCAAGTGGATCGCAAAACGCTGCCGAACCGCTCTGGTGTGCATTAAGCCGGATAGTGCTAATGTAGCATGTAGCAGGGTGACTGCTTTGTGGTATTGGTTTGTGCATGCATTTGCATGAGCATTGCCTCATGAATAGCCAATTAGGCCAGATTTGCAATGTCAGACTTACTAGGGTAAGGCCTCTTTTCCATGATCTGTGAATAGGCAGTGAAATGGCTCTCAAACTCTCACAACTGCTCACTGCTGCCTGGTAACTGCTCACTGCTGCCTGGTAACTGCTTGCTGCTGCCTGGTAACTGCTTGCTGCTGCCTGGTAACTGCTTGCTGCTGCCTGGTGTCTGCTCACTGCTGCCTGGTAACTGCTTGTTGCTGCCTGGTATCTGCTCACTGCTGCCTGGTAACTGCTTGCTGCTGCCTGGTAACTGCTTGTTGCTGCCTGGTAACTGCTTGCTGCTGCCTGGTAACTGCTTGTTGCTGCCTGGTATCTGCTCACTGCTGCCTGATAACTGCTTGCTGCTGCCTGGTATCTGCTCACTGCTGCCTGGTTACTGCTCGCTGCTGCCTGGTAACTGCTTGTTGCTGCCTGGTATCTGCTCACTGCTGCCTGGTAACTGCTTGCTGAGCACACAGCTCAACAGTCCGTGGAAAAGAGGCCTTAAACTTGGTGTTTGATCACGCATAAATTTTCTCATGCAAAGTACTTCTTCTTCTTGTTTGAAGGTTGAGGAACTTATGGTACGTACACACCTGCGATAACGATCGTTCGTTACAAGCGATCGTTCCGCGACGGGCGATAGGTGGACGAGCAGGTAGTAAATGCAAATCAGGCGACTGAGAAAGTAGCGAAGCGATTGTTGTCGCCGAAACGAACGATCAGGAAGAATAGTTGCGTGCGCACACGGATATGACGTGGTAGCGATGATCGCTCGACGACCGTACACACTGTAGCGATCTTTTGCCGTTACAGAACGATCGTTACGTCCCGAAGTGGATGTAGGCAGTTCCCGGAAATACGTACGTTCCCAGTTTAAACGCACCTGCGCAGTTCATGAAATAGCGATCGTTCTCGCACGATCGCTATACACACTTCATTTTAACGGCGACAATCGCTCGATTATATCCAACTATTTGGAAAATTTTCTCAAGCAATCATTGCCCTTCCATCGCTTGACTTAACGATCGCTTATGAACGAACTTTAGGCAATAATCGTGCGAGCGACTACGAGCGATCGTTAATTGGCCTTTACGAGCGATCGTTATCGCAAGTGTGTACGCAGCATTAGTCTAATATATATATATATATATATATATATATATATATATATATATATATATATATAGTGGTTTGCAAAAGTATTCAGACCAATACAAAGTGGTGTACACGTGATGAGAAGTGGAACGAAAATCATACATCATTCCAAACATTAAAAAAAAAACCTGCAAAGTGGGGTGTGCGTAATTATTCAGCCCCCTGAGTCAATACTTTGTAGAACCACCTTTTGCTGCAATTACAGCTGCCAGTCTTTTAGGGTATGTCTCTACCAGCTTTGCACATCTAGAGACTGAAATCCTTGCCCATTCTTCTTTGCACAACAGCTCAGACTGGGCCATTCTAACACATAGATATGTTTTGTTTTAAACCATTCCATTGTTGCCCTGGCTTTATGTTTAGGGTCGTTGTCCTGCTGGAAGGTGAACCTCCGCCCCAGTCTCAAGTCTTTTGCAGACTCCAAGAGGTTTTCTTCCAAGATTGCCCTGTATTTGGCTCCATCCATCTTCCCATCAACTCTGACCAGCTTCCCTATCCCTGCTGAAGAGAAGCACCCCCAGAGCATGATGCTGCCACCACCTAGGGCCGGCCCTAGACTTTTTGCCGCCTGAGGCAAATTTAGGAGAGAGCTGCTGCCGCCGCCCCCCCTCCCCCCGGGGGTGCGGGGGGGCCGGCCGCCGAGCCGGAGGGGTAGCGGGCAGGTTGGGGGTATTGGGCCTAGCGGTGGGGAGGGGGGTCGAACCCCCCCTCCCTCGCCTGGGTCCCCCGATCTGCGCTCCCCTCCAGCCTGTAATTAGGAAGCCGCTGCCAGATCGTAAGAGGCACAGGCGGGGAGGACTCACCTTATCCGCGTTCCAGCGAGCGCTCCACTGACGTCACTTCCTGCATCGTCGTCCACTTACAATACAGTGGGCGGCGATGCAGGAAGTGACGTCAGTGGAGCGCTCGCTGGAACGCGGAAAAGGTGAGTCCTCCCCGCCCGTGCCTCTTACGATCAGGGGACCCAGGCGAGGGAGGGGGGGGGTTTGACCCCCCCTTCCCACCGCTAGGCTCAATACCCCCGACCTGCCCGCTACCCCTCCGGCTCGGCAGCCGCCCCCCCCCCCCCCGCCCTTAGAAGTTTTCCGCCTGAGGCAAATGTTTCACCCCGCCTCATGAGCGGGCCGGCCCTGCCACCACCATATTTGACAGTGGGGATGGTGTGTTCAGAGTGATGTGCAGTGTTAGTTTTCTGCCACACATAGCGTTTTGCATTTTGGCCAAAAAGTTCCATTTTGGTCTCATCTGACCAGAGCACCATCTTCCACGTTTGCTGTGTCCCCCACATAGCTTGTGAAAAACTGCAATCGGGATTTCCTATGATTTTCTGTTCACAATGGCTTTCTTGCAGTTATTTATTTGTAAATGTATGTTTGGAATCATGTATGATTTTCGTTCCACTTTACACGTGTACACCACATTGTATTGGTCTTTCACATGGAATTCCAATAAAATTGATTCATGTTTGTGGCAGTAATATGACAAAATGTGGAAAACTTCAAGGGGGCCGAATACTTTTGCAAGCCACTGTATATATATATATATATATATATATATATATATATATATATATATATATATATATATATATATATATACTGGTTGAGCTAAGCCCGTTTAAAAATGGGCTCTAGGTCTTTTCACGCCAGAGCCAGTCAGTGCCTATGCGCGCGCACCCGTCCACCTGGCTTCCTGGCCCCGTCCTCCTGTCCCAACGGCTGTCCATCCTGCACATGTGCAGTAGCGCAACACACAGATGATACAGGGACAGGATGATGCAGGGACACAGGGATATTATTAGACAGGATATATATATATATATATATTTATATATATGTATATATATATATATATATATATATATATATATATATATATATATATATATGTGTGTGTGTGTGTATTCTGAAATATTCACATCTGATGCAATTTTCACAAGTTAAACAGTTATTATTATTATTATTATTATTTTTTATTTATATAGCGCCAACATCTTTCGTAGCGCTGTACATAGTACAAACAAATAATGGGGAACAAATATACATAAGAAATACAAGACACTGTACAGTCATGACATTGAATAGAATAAATACAGATACATACATAGTTGATATGTAGTTGGTACATATACATATGTTAAAATTACAGCAGTATGAGAAACACTAGGAGGAGGTCCCTGCCCTTGCGAGCTTACAATCTAGAGGGTAGTGGGGAGGAAACAAAGGGGAAGGAAACACCAGGATTAGTGGGTGAGCCAGTGTGCCTTCAGTGCTGCCTATAGCAAATTATAGGCTTTTCTGAACAGGTGTGTTTTCAGAGTACGTTTGAAGGTTTCCAGACTCGTGGCATGACGAACCGGCTGAGGGAGAGAGTTCCAAAGGAGAGGGACCGCCCGTGAGAAGTTTTGGATGCGAGAGTGAGAGGAGGTGACTAGGCTGGAGGACAAAAGGGTCTCCTGTGAGGAACGGAGGGTCCGAGCGGGGAGATATCTGGAGATTAAAGAGGAAATGTATGGAAGCGACAGCTTGTGTAGAGCTTTGTATGCAAGTGTGAGAAGTTTAAACTGGATCCTTTGGGCAACTGGTAACCAGTGGAGGGATTGGCAGAGAGGGGCTGCCTCAGACGATCTAGAAGAGAGGTGGATGAGACGGGCCGCAGAGTTTAGTAGGGATTGGAGAGGTGCCAGTCTGCTTTTTGGTAGACCACAGAGTAGGGTGTTGCAGTAGTCAAGACAGGAGATGATTAGGGCATGCACAAGCATTTTAGTTGCTTCTTGTGAAAGGAAGGGACGGATTCTGGAAATGTTTTTGAGATGGAAGTAGCAGGAGGTAGTTAAAATGTTAATATGTGGTTTAAAGGAGAGCTCAGAGTCCAGAGTTACCCCTAGGCAACGAGCTTTGGGGGTTGATGCTATTGGGGTGTTCTCTACATTGATTGTGACAATGGGAGGTGGAACAGAGAGTGAAGGTGGAAATATCACAATCTCCGTTTTGCTCATATTGAGTTTAAGGAAGCGGGATGACATAAATGTAGATACAGCGGATAGACATTTGGGGACTTTTGATAGTAGTGTGGAGAGGTCTGGGGCAGAACAATAAATTTGGGTGTCATCAGCATAGAGGTGGTATTGAAACCCAAAAGAGCTTATTATCTGTCCCAGGCCATGGGTGTAAATGGAAAAGAGGAGGGGTCCAAGGACGGACCCTTGTGGTACTCCCACAGACAGTGGGCGTGGAGAGGAGTTGGTATTGGCATAGGAGACCATGAAATAACGTCCAGACAGGTAAGAGTTGAGCCAGGAGTGTGCTAGGCCCTTGATTCCCAGTGTTGAGAGGGTCTGGAGAAGCAGGGTATGATCAACAGTGTCGAAGGCAGAGGACAGATCTAGGAGTATTAGTACCGAAAATCTGCCTTTGGCTTTAGCAACTAGGAGGTCATTGGCAACCTTAGTGAGAACGGTTTCCGTAGAGTGTTGAGGGCGGAAGCCAGACTGGAAGGGGTCCAACAGGGAATTAGCGGAGAGAAAGTTAGACAACTCTGAGTAAATGTGGCGTTCCAGCAGTTTGGAGGCAAAGGGAAGGAGAGAGACTGGGCGGTAATTAGAAAGGGCAGTAGAGTATAAAGAGGGTTTTTTGATTAGTGGTGTTATGATAGCTTGTTTAAATGAAGAAGGGAAAATGCCAGTTGAGATGGAAAGGTTAAACAGTGTTGTTAAAGCAGGAATGAGGGGGGAGGAGAGCTGGGGGGATAAGATGAGAGGGAATAGGGTCTGAGGCGCATGTAGTAAGATGAGCTTTAGAGATTAGTGAAGAAAGACGCTGTTCAGTTAAGGCAGAGAAGATTGTTAGCAGGGAGGGGGTTTAGTGGGTGAGTGGTTATGTGGAGAGGGATAGTTAATAGTAGGGGAGCTGCCGGGAGGAGAGGAAAAAGGAAGAGGTGATTGGACCGGTGAAGAGGGTTGCTTTTGAAAGCTGTTCTGTAGCGTTTCAATTTTGCTCACAAAATATGCTGCAAAGTCTTCTGCAGACAAGCTTGTGGTTGTAGGGGGAGGCGGGGGGTGGAGAAGAGAGTTGAATGTTTTAAAGAGTTGTTTAGGGTTATGGGATTGTGAAGAAATAAGTGTAGAGAAGTATGACTGCTTTGCAAGTGAGAGAGCGTCCCTGAGCTGGAGCAGCGTGTTTTTATAGTGGGCGAAGTCATCTGCATTGGAGCTTTTCCTCCACTGCCATTCTGCTGCCCTGGACTGTCTTTTCAGTTGTTTGATGGGTTCAGTCTGCCAGGGCTGTCTGTTGATGCGGCGGGGGCTGAAGTTGGTGAGAGGGGCGGCTGTGTTCATGGCAGCAGAGACTGTGGTGGAGTAGTAGATGGATGCTGACTCGGGGTCAGTGTAGGATGACAGGGAGACCAGGGGTTTTAGAGAATCAGCTAGGGAGCAGAGGTCGAGGTTGCGATAATTCCTGCATAAGCGTGATGGCTGCACTACAGTAGCTGGAGGAGGCAGGGAGGGGCTGATTGTAAACGTTATGAGATTGTGATCTGAAAGGGGGAATAAAGAGTTATTAAATGTGGAAACGGGACAGAGCCGGGTAAAAACTAGGTCCAAAGTGTGGCCATCTTTGTGGGTGGAGGTTGAGGACCATTGGGAGAGGTCATAGGATGAGGTGAGTGAGAGGAATTTTGTGGTAGTGGAACAGTTAGTGTCTATGGGGATGTTAAAGTCCCCAATGATGATGGAAGGAATGTCAGTGGATAGAAAGTGGAGAAGCCATGTTGAAAAGTGGTCAATGAAGGTGGAGGCTGGTCCAGGAGGACGGTAGATGACAGCAACCTGGAAATGGTGAGGGGAGTAGATGCGGACAGCATGAGCCTCAAAGGAAGAGAAAGCATGAGAAGGTGCAGGTGCAAGCGGTGTAAAGGAGCAGTGTTCGGAAAGAAGAATTCCCACCCCCATGTTTGTCACCCGATCTAGGTGTGTGGCTAAACTTGAGGCCACCGTATGAAAGGGCAGCTGGAGACACAGTATCAGATGGGGTTAGCCATGTATCAGTGAGCCCCAGGAAGGTGAAAGCATTAGTGATGAACAGATCATGGACGTGGGCTAGTTTGTTGACTACAGAGCGTGCATTCCAGAGAGCCCCAGATATGGGAGGGGGAGAGCTGGGAAGGCAAGGAATGGTGATCAGGTTACATCGGTTAATATGTGCGGAGGAGTGAGGATGGTCAGTGCGGGATGTGGTATTTACCAGAGTGCAGTGCGGTCTGGGAGAGGGTCCTGGATTGGGTGATATGTCCCCAGCAGCAAGTAGGAGTAGTAGGCAGAGATAAGAGAGGTGAGGATGTGATTTGTATGTGACAGAGGGCTGTTTGAGAGATGTGGAGGAAGGTATGTGTGATTTGAGAAATAAGAAGAGTTCATGAGTAGAGAGGAGAGTGGATGGTAGGAGAGAGGGAGCAATGTAGATGTTATTGCTGGCGGTGGGAGGGGTGAGTGATGTAGGTATTTTAAGTAGTGGGGCTGACAGAATAATGGCTGTAAAAATGATATTAAACATTTTGCAAGTTGGTGTGTGTATAATTAGGGAAAATAAGTGTCAGAGTTAAAGAGTGCAGGGTAGTTTGTGTGATATTATCAGGTGTATGTTGATGGTTGAAATCAGGGTAGTTCAGGGATTGATAAACATGAGCTGATGGTGGAAGTCAGGGAAACCAAAGAGAAAAGATCATACCAGTGTTAGATCAGCAGATGAGCAGCCATGGAGAGTTTTGTGTTTGTTCTCATCTGGTCTCTTCTGGTTTAATTCTGGGCTAATTCGGGGTGTCTTATACACCCTTTAAGATTAGGTGTGAGTTGGCTGGCCAATTTGTCTCACAGGGGCAGGGCTAGTCAAACATATGCAAAGGCTCGATTGAATAGGTAAGAAGCAGCAGGAAGTGGCCTAAGTTAATTATGCATACCATTTAAGATAGAGAAATTAGCAATGCAGGATTCAAGGAGCAGATCAATCAGTCAGGAAATATTGCATAGAGTCAAATGCATACCATTTAAGGTCATCAGACCTTTTGGTCAGCAGGGCATAATCTTAAAGGGCATATCTTTAAGGGTGTATAAGACACCCCGAATTAGCCCAGAATTATTTAATATATACTGTACTTGAAGATCTACTTATCCATCTGTACTGACATCGCGATATTCTTTCTTACAGGTATGCATTTGACTCTATGCAATATTTCCTGACTGATTGATTTGCTCCTTGAATCCTGCATTGCTAATTTCTCTATCTTAAATGGTATGCATTTGACTCTATGCAATATTTCCGGACTGATTGATCTGCTCCTTGAATCCTGCATTGCTAATTTCTCTATCTTAAATGGTATGCATTTGACTCTATGCAATATTTCCTGACTGATTGATCTGCTCCTTGAATCCTGCATTGCTAATTTCTCTATCTTAAATGGTATGCATTTGACTCTATGCAATATTTCCTGACTGATTGATCTGCTCCTTGAATCCTGCATTGCTAATTTCTATACACCAAGACTTTCATGTTAACTAGTCAATGCAAGTTTACATGTCACAGACTGATTTACAAGATAGTTAATGAGGTAAAGAAAAATCAACATCAACATGCACAGTATCTGCACAAGGTATTTGACCTTAAAGTGTACCTGAGATGAAAACTGAAAAAAAAGTGAAAAAAAAATCATACATACCGGGGGCTTCCTCCAGCCCCCTTTGACCCGATCACTCCCTTGGCGCCGGCCTCCGCTTCCTGGATCTTCCGTAAATGCTCCTGGTATCTTCAACCAGTCGAGGCCAGTCAGTGCATGCGCAGTGTGGCCAGGCATGCTCCCCTCATCTCACTTTTGAGGCCAGTTCACAGGCACAAAAAGCTCCTGGCTATGGGAGCACGGCGGAGCTAGGCCACGCATGCACACTTAGCCACGGCTGGTCAAAAATTCCGAGAGCCCTTATGGAAGATCCATGAGGTGGAGGACGGTGCCGAGTGAGCGATATGGCCAGAGGGGGCTGGGGGAAGGCTCAGTATGCATGAATTTGTTTTTACTTTTCATCTCAGGTTCCATTTAAGAAATAATTGGAATGCTATATGCGGTTACAAGTAGGATTTTTCTTCCTGATAGTGTCCTGCAAGGTTAAGTAAGCCACTTTCAGCTTTTCTGCTTTCATTCTTTAACCAAAAAGGGTTACAGTGGAAAAGATGGAGGGTAGAAAGCATTTTTATCAGTCTCCTCAAGGTGAAATAAATGGCCTCAATTCTAAAAACGCCACACAGGCTGTGCCCCACAGAGCCTGCTCTACTTTTAAAAGGCCACATACAGTGCTGCCCATAATTATTCATAACCCTGGCAAACTTTGAGTTACTTTTATTCAACCAGCAAGTAATTTTTTTGATGGGAAATTACATAGGTGTCTCCCAAAAGATAATAAGATGATGTACAATACAAGGCATTATTGTGGAAAAAAACATTTCTCAGCTTTTATTTAAATTTGAGCAAAAAGTCTCCTGTCCAAAATTATTATTATTTAGTATTTATATAGCGCCAACATCTTATGCAGCGTTGTACAGAATATATATTGTCTTGTCACTAACTGTCCCTCAGAGGGGCTCACAATCTAATCCCTACCATAGCCATATCTCTATGTGTATCGTGTAGTATATGTATTGTAGTCAAAGGCCAATTTTAGGGGAAGCCAATTAACTTATCTGTATGTTTTTGGAATGCGGGTGGAAATCGGAGTGCCTGGAGGAAACCCACACAGACACAGGGAGAACATACAAGCTCCATGCAGATAGTGCCCCGGCTGGGATTCGAACTAAGGACCAAGCACTGCAAGGCAAGAGCGCTAACCACTATGCCACCGCGCTGCCCAAAATTATTCATAACCATCCTCAATAAGCCTTTATTGGCTATTAAAGCAATCAAGCGCTTCCTATAACTGCAGATCAGCTTTTTGCATGTCTCCACAGGTATTTTTGCCCATTCAGCTTTAGCAATTAGCTCCAAATCTTTCAGGTTGGAGGGTCTTCTTGACATCACCCTGATCTTTAGCTCCCTCCACAGATTCTCAATTGGATCCAAGTGAGGACTCTGGCTGGGTCACTCCAAAACATTAATGTTGTTGTCTGCTAACCATTTCTTCACCACTTTTTCTGTGTATTTTAGGTCATTGTCATGATGAAATGTCCTCTGGTGCCTAAGGCCAAGTTTCTGTGCAGACTGCCTGATGTTGTTGTTGAGAATCCTCATGTATTGCTCTTTTATTATGGTGCTGTTTACTATGATTAGGTTCCCCGGTTCATTGGCTGAAAAACACCCCCAAAGCATGAGGTTCCCTCCAGCATGTTTGACAGTGGGGATGGTGTTCTTTGGGTTGAAGGCTACTCCTTGAAAGAAACAACATTTTGACCAAACAATTCAACTTTTATTTCATCTGACCATAACACAGAAGTCCAGAAGTCTTCTTCTTTGTCCAGATGAGCATTTGCAAAGGCCAAGTGAGCTTTTGTGTGCTTTGTCTGGAGAAGTGGCGTCCTCCTTGGTCGGCATCCATGGAACCCAGTAGTGTGCAGTGTCCGTTGGATTGTCTGCCTTGAGACACTGCCACCAGCAGAGCCCAGATTCACCAGGATGGTCTTGGTGGGGATCCTTGGATTTTTTTCACCTCTCTCACAATCCTCCTGGTCTGCACAGGTTTTACTTTTGGTTTCCGACCTCCTCTGAGATTTTCCACAGTACGGAAGATCTTGTATTTTTTAATAATACTTTGCACTGTAGCCACTGGGACTTGAAAACATTTAGAAATGGCCTTGTAGCCCTTTCCTGACTTGTGACCAGCCAGAATGTGCAGCCACAGGTCCTCAATGAGCTCTTTTGTCTTAGCCATGACTGTCAACAAAGCTGTCAACAAACCAACTGCAAAGAGCTGCTGTTTTTCACCTGTTGAGTTGATTAAAACAGCTGTTCCCAATTAATCAGGATAATTAGAATGCTTTAGAACAGCTTGGACTATTTGGAATGGTATAGAACTTTGGATTTTCCCACAGACTGTGACAATTTGTGAAGGGTATGAATAACTGGACACTTTTTTCTCAAATGTAAATAAATCTGAGAAATCATTACCCCCCCCCCCCCCACACACACACACACACACACGATAATGCCTCTTGTATATCATCTTATTATATTTTGGGAGACTCCTATGTCATTTCTCATCAAAAATGACCTGTTGGTTGAATACAAGTAACTTTAAGTCAAAATTTGCCAGGGGTATGAATAATTATGGGCAGCACTGTATGTGGGATGTGGGGAGACAAATGTTGTACTGAGAAATGAAGATAGTTCTTTCAAACAGTATACACTAGGCCCGGATTTCCCATAAGGCATTGTAGGAGCGCAGGCACCTGATGATGGAAAGATGCCCCCTCCCCAAGTGCCTCCCTCCCTATGCAGAGTCCCGAGCAGAGCGTACATGACTGGTTACTCAGCCAGGTCTCGGCATTTAACTAATAAGATCTCCCTTTAGTTGGGGGCACAACTATCTACTTAATACTGAGGTTCCTCTGGCTACCTAATGCTAAGGGACACCTGTAGCTACTTATGATAAGTAAGGGAAATAAGGGAGAAGTGGCAGCTGGGCTAGCAAGCAGGGCCGGCCTTAGGTTTCACAGCGCCCTGAGCGTAACCAGATTTTGGTGCTCCCCCCATTCATCCTCTGTGCGCGCACGCATGCACACACACACGCCCATGTGAAAGATGTCCTTTATTGTATTTAGGCAGATCCCCCCTTTAGTGTATATGGGCAGATCCCTCCCTTTTAGTACATATAAACAGATTCCCTCTTTTAGTATTTATAGCTAGGCAAAGAAATAGTGTATAGTATACAAGCAGATCCCCCTTTAGCATATATAAAGACACACACACCCTTCCCCAACTGCCGGTCTTTCTCTGATTAGTGTGCAGCTCAGACATCGCCTGTGAGCAAGGGGCGGCGCTACTGGCACACACAGACTCAGCAAGAGGCAGCAGAAGGCTCCTGGAGTCTTGGCCCACATCACCCCCAGTGGCACCAGGGGGTGGAGCTACCACTCGCAGCAGCCACAGACGGACTCGGCGCCTGAACTCAGCAGGTAGAAATGCGGCCAGGGCCAGTTGAATGCACATCACGTGCGCCCCCTGGAAGCAGGCGCCCTGAGCGACCGCTCCGGTCACTCAGGTCAAAGGCCGGCCATGCTAGCAAGCACACTTGTGGTGCTGTTCGGGGTGTGGGGGGGTTGAAGGGTCATGGCAGGTGAAGTCTAAGGTGCCAGGACATCTGTGCCTATAGGCTCCTGTGATGTAAATCTAGGCCTGAGTATACAGTATCTTGTATACTGTTGATGGCATGCCATATGAAGAAATCTTCACCTCATCTGTTAGGAACCTAATATTATCACAACATGTACATTATCTTTTCATAATTTCTTAGTATCCAAATGTTATTTTGTGGAATGGACCTTTCATGTGCTGCACACTATGGGCTTGACTCACAAAGCCGTGATGACTCACATCACGGTTGTGCTACCGTTTTGCGCCTGCTATAACGTGCGTAACAGTTTTCACGTGCAAATGCGAATTTGCGTGCAAAATCGCGGCCATTTTCACGTGAAAATGGCCACGTTTTCTGCGTAAATTCACGTTTGCGTGCAAAAACGTTACACGCGTTATAGTACTAGCGCGACCATAATAAGAGTTACTACGGCTTTGTGAATTAAGCTCTATGGGCTTGATTCACTAAAGCGTGATAACGGCTATCGCAGCAGTTATAACGCAAACTGCTGCGTGCGGCGCCTTGCGTGCGTAAAACATTACTCCGCGTGATAGACGAAGGTTTGTGTGCGTGAAACAAGCACGGGATCGCACACCAAACCTATGTTTAGCATGCAGAGTAATGTTTTACGCGCACAAAGCGCTGTGCGTGGGTGTTCGCGTGATAACTGCTGTGATAGTACTTATCAAGCTTTAGTGAATCAAGTCTTATTTCTGTCATTTGCTGGAGCATAATGTTATATAGAGGAATGCAGATGGACCTTTAATTTGGAGTGCAGTATTTCTACTTCATTTGTTAGAGTATAAGGTTATATAGAGTAGATGAACCTTTGATGCAGAGTGCGGTATTTCTACATCATTTTTTGTGAGCATGATGTTTTGTGGAAGAATGGATTTGGACCTTTTTGTGTGGTATATAGTATCTCTACGTCACTTGTAATGTTATATATGGGGGAACAGAGATAGACCTTTCACATGGTGTACAGTATCTCAACATCATTTATTGGAGCATAATGTTATATGGAGTCATGGAGTTGGACTTCATATGTGATGTACTGTATCTGTAAATAATTTGTTGGAGCATAATGTAAGGCCTAGTGCACACCGAGCGATTTTGGAGCGATTCGCCGGCCGCATCCACCTGGAAAAACGCTTGGCTAATGTATTGCAATGGGATGGTGCACACCGGCGGTTTGAGGTTTTTGCCAAGCCGCAAACGCGCCTCCTGCTGCGCGTTTGCGGATTTCAGAAGCGTTTTGTCCTCAATGTAAAGTATAGGAAAAACGCAAACCGCTCTGAAAAACGCTACTTCAGAGCGGTTTGCCAGGCATTTTTGTTACAGAAGCTGTTCAGTAACAGCTTTTACTGTAACAATATGTGTAATCTGCTACACAAAAAACGCACCCAAATCCGCTAGGTATGTTTAGAAAACCTCTCTAAACATACCTAGAATCGCTCTGAAATCAGCTCCCAAAACCGCTAGCGTATTGCGGATCTGCTAGCGGTTTTGGTGTGCACTGGGCCTGATTTGGAGAAATCAGTGGTATAACTACAATTCATGCCCCCCAGCAAAACTTCAATGTGCCCCGCCCTCCCCCCATGTCCACAGCCTTTCCCTTGCCTCTCCTTGGTGCCCTTCACAGCCTTGGGGCCCATCTCACAAGCGTCATAAAGTAAGTGTCACCATCATGATTGTCTCACCCATAACAAATGTAGCCAAAAAACACCTGGAAGTATTGTCCCCTGTATCGGAGGAAGGGAAGATTAGTAGTTGGGTCCTCCCACAGCTCTGGCCCCCTTGCAATTGCAGGGACTTCTCCCCTCTAGTTATGCTCCTGGGAGAAATAGAGATGGACCTTTCATGTGGTTCTCAATATTTTCACCTCTATTGTTGGAACGTGATGACATATGGAGAAACAGGAATGGACCGTTCACATTGGGTACAGTCTCTTCACTATAACTATCACCTGACAGTGAACTGTTTTAAAAAAAAATCCAATTCAATGTTCAGGGCCAGCGCATCCGTAGGGATGACAACCAGAGTTCAATGCAGATTTCACAGTGTAGGGTAATCTTACTTGTTCTGCTGGCACACACCTCTTTTTTCCTTCCTTAGGGAGGTCTTCCATCTCCATGGCTCTCCAAAGTGGCATTTTTGTCTCAATGACCTGCCGGCAAGGGCATAATTATAGCCCCTTCAGCCCAAGTTAGGGCATGGGGGTTAAGGGAGCCCACCTCTCTTTAGCCTCCTATCTGAATATTAGAATTCAAATCTCCTCCTCTTCATTGCTGTGCAGAAGTGTCCCTCTGTCGGAGGGCTCCTGATGTCACATGATATGCATCAGAGGGAATCTATTGCATGCTGACCCACAGCAGTGAAGAGGAGGGAAGGACCTGATGCTGGAGTAGGTATTTGTGCTCCACTGTGCTCCACTTTATGGCAGCTAAGGATCAAGGGGTGGAGCTTAGATTAATTTAAGTCTAGGTTTTCTTAAGTTTCACAGATGCCATTTTCCCTAGAACACATTACAGGTTTAGTGAATGATGTGACTTGTTATGTGCAGATGCTCTTTAAAGGCAAATTTCATTCTAAAGTGACATTTCAGTTTTTGAGTGGGCACGCACTAGTACACCCAATTAGCAGCCCACTATCTTCTGAATCATTCAGAAGGTGCCATTTATTAATACTAATGTGTAGTGATGAATAGTGAAGTGGAGCTAATTTCATGTATGCAATGTGTAGAAAGCTATTGTTTTCCTTCTCTCCATGACTGGATTATTGAAGTGTACTTGAAGATAAATGTGGTGGGAAGTTAGATACTCACCTTAGAAGAGAGAAACCTCTGGATAGTTCTGAGGCTTCCTCTGTCCTCCTAAAGCTCACAGTTCCAGCGATGAGGCCCTATAAACCTATTTGACAAGTGCTTGTCAAATAGGTTTGCATGGCTGCACTGCACAGGTGGACCGCACCTGCGCACAGCACAATAGCACAGAGCCGCTTGTTCACCTAGTGCAGACGCGCATGTTCACAGACAGGAGTACCGCCATCATAAAGAAGAGGATCCTGTTGACCAGGGGTAGGCTAAAAAAGGATTGGAGAAGCCTCAGAGGTTCCAGATGCTTCACTCTACGTCGATAACTATCTAACTATTTTTATTTTTTTATTCACAAGTTTGCTATGAGTACAGTTTTACCCCAATGTTCCTAACCATACATCTCCTGTAATAGATACCTCCTAGCTACCCTGGTTGTGATTTTTTCCCATAGTTATTTCTCTTCTTTATCCTGTCACATAAGATTATTACAGAGGAGCCATTCAGTTATACAGGTAGTCCCCGGTTAACGAACGAGATAGGGACTGTAGGTTCATTCTTAACCTGTACCTGTTTTTCAAGGAGTTAACCCGGGAAAATAGTACAAATGAGCTTTACTCACCTGGCGCTTTCTCCAGCCCCTTGCAGCCGACTGTCCCACGCTGTCTCCTCCACTCCCCGCTGCTGTCCCGCTCTTGCCGCTCGGTATTCAGGGCGACTGCTGGGTTGGCCTTACTGCAGCTTCACGAATCGCTGCTGTCAATCATGTGGTAGTAGTTCTGCGCCTGCGCAGTTCGCCGCGGCCCACGTGGCCATGGCCCATGATTGACAGCGGCGATTTGCACAGCCGCAGTAAGGCCGACCCAGCAGTCGGCCTGATCACCGAGCGGCGAGAGCGGGAAAGCAGCGGGGAGCGGAGGCGACAGCGTGGGACAGTCGGCTGCAAGGGGCTGGAGAAAGCCCCAGGAGAGTAAAGCTCATTTGTACTATTTTCCCTAATAAACCTATTTAAGTCTGAAAATATTGCCATCTCTGTCCCCTGTACCTCCTCTGTGCCCCCCTGTGCCTCCAGTGTCCCCCTCTGTGTCACCTCTGCCCTCTGTACATGCTTATGCAAGTTTAAAAGCCTTTTTTTGGGGGGAATTTTTTAACGTCGATTTTCTAAAAAACTACAAGTCCAATTTGAATTTTTTTTTGGGCTTGTTCCCATGGAAACACAGAATCCATGCTGTTCGTACCGGTGGGTTGTTCGTAAGTCAGGGACTACCTGTATTTTTATTTATTTAGTTATTTTAAGTATTTACTGTATATAGCGCTGACATATTATGCAGCGCTGTACCGAGTATATATTGTCTTCTCACTAACTGTTAGGCATGGTCGGAATGCCAATTTCCGGTTCCGCGGTAATTCCGCATACCGCCGCTACTAAATTCGGCTACTTTTACATTCCGGCGGTATTCCGGTGGTATTCCGCTGTTATCCGCGGTATTCCGTATGTATGTTTCCGTAATTTTTATACGGACTTCCGTAATTTTCGGAAGTGTTACTCAGTCCGTCAGTTGCTCATTTGCTACATCGTTTTTGGTTTCTTCTGCCATTTAAGATGATCATCAAGATTGTGTGTAACAGTGTATTGTCAATAAAGTTGTTGTGTATACTGTAAATTTGGCAGAAGCGTACTTTCGTAAATTTCCGCCTTTTTTTTCGGAATTCCGGATTTTTTTTTCAAATGTGCACTGGGGGCAGCGCCCAGGCGGAAGTTCGCAGTTGTCACTTCCAGCTAGGAGTTCATTCCGAATCCACTGATTGGCTTAAAAATACCGCTTGGCGGAATTGCGGAAATTCCGCGGAAATCCGGTTCCGCGTACTATAAATTCCAGATTCCGCATACCGACAAAGAAATGCAAATTCCGGCCGGTAATGCGGAAATATCAATACCGCCAATTCCGGATGAGCATCCCTACTAACTGTCCCTCAGAAGGGCTCACAATCTAGTCCCTACCATAGTCAGATGTCTATGTACAGTATGTATCATGTTTGTAGTGTAGCTATCATAGTCTAGGGCCAATTTAGGGGGTAGCTAATTAACTTATCTGTATGTTTTTGGGATGTGGGAGGAAACCGGAGTGCCCGGACAAAACTCACGCAGATACGGGAAGAACATACAAACTCCTTGCAGATGTTGACCTGGCTGGGATTCGAGCCAGGGACCCAGCACTGCAAGGCGAGAGTGCTAACCACTACGCCACCATGCTGCTACATTAAAGCAAACCTACATTTAAAAATGCTAAATGCCTCTAATACTACACTCCATTCTTCAAAGGACACTATTAGGGGTCATCCATGACAGACCCTTGTACCATGGATCCTCTGACTCCTCCTACTCCCTAGCAGTGGGCGGAACACCCACAACCAGCAGCAAGAGGCAGGCTGCCCAAGTGACCAATCACTGACCCAGCTCAAGTATGGTCATAGGACTTGGCATACACATCAGCACTATGAAATTGACAGATATTAAATCATAGTCATAGGACTGTAGAGAAGCTGTATTTTCCAGATGATCACTGTACACTGGGCTAATGGACTTTTCCATTTTACATTCAGGTTTGCTTTAAAGGGATTCTGTGTTCCTCTTTATAAATAAAAACTGACACCAACCTGGGGCCTCCACTGTATGTAGACTTCCTAGTTATGTATCAATTGCTTATTGTTGATTATTTTACTTACATATCCTGCAAACAGTGGCATATCAATAGGGGATGCAGAGGTAGCGACCGCACAGGGGCCCCTGGACTAGAGGGGCCTACTAAGGGCCCTCCTTCAACCGTTTTGCTAGCTCTTTATTGCAGATTATGATCACTTCTAGATGTGCTTTGATTAGTTGTAACCATTAATAGGCTGTTCTCCTCCCCAGCTTACACTTCTCTGATACTGCAGCTATTCTTGGCAGGTTTTGATGCTTCATATCAATTATTGGGTATAGAGCGCTTGAGGGGGCGAAATGTAAAACCCACGCTGGGGTCCAGGGCTCCTAAGCTACGCCACTGCCTGCAAAGCTACTTCTGAAAGTCCTATCAAATCAGTTGAATGCTAGATGCCCAAGGCACCTGATTCTGGATTTACCACTAATGTCCACACTGCTGCGTAAGCATAGCAGTTTTGAGAACTTTTCAATGATAGGGAATATATATTACTCTTACATTAGCAGATAAGGCTATGCAATGGCTTTATTTGAAAATGGTGCCATGTGCACTAGTGTTTGTGTTTTTATTTGAAAATCTGGCATTATTTTTACACCTGAAAAAAGGAAAAAAAACAAAACAGGGTGTTGTCCTAAGAAACACAAAGCTCCCACTGCAATGTGCATTTAAACGCTGCCCATCGGTGGCTTCAGATGAGCAGTCTTTAATATGGAGACACTACTTACCACAAGAAAATGTATGAGTGCATCAAACACCAAGTTTAACCCTAACAAATCTGGCTTTGCAAATTTGGCCTCATTGGTTTATCATGAGACATTGCTCATGCAAATATGCATTTGCTTTCGCATGCCAAATTATGCAGGGTCAAAAACCAATAACACAAAATGGTTGTCCTGCGGGGAATTAGTTCAAGATACATTAGCACTATCTAGGAGCCACACGAGGAGGCTCCCCAATGCCCCCATACAACCGGGGGGCCGCGGGGCCCCAAGCCCTCTCACTGCTTTGGAACAACAGAGGAGGAGGCTGGGGGCCGCAGGCGACCCCCCCAGGCATGGCCAGCGCCGGGGAGGGCCATCCGCACCCACCTTAACGTCCATTGCGTTCTGCTACGCGAGCATAACTTGGGAGCACCACATTGGAAAGGAGTGGATTATGGGCCACCCCAAGCTTTGGAACT
Source organism: Hyperolius riggenbachi (assembly GCF_040937935.1). Taxonomy (NCBI): domain Eukaryota; kingdom Metazoa; phylum Chordata; class Amphibia; order Anura; family Hyperoliidae; genus Hyperolius; species Hyperolius riggenbachi. The sequence continues at coordinate 156,483,408 of NC_090646.1, forward strand.
CAGGGCTGGCTTACACACAAGGCTCCGGGGGTTGGGGCATGGAGAAGACATCTCACTCCAGGGCCAAATTTTGCAAAGCCAGATTTGTTGGGGTTAAACTTGGTGTGTAATGCACGCATACATTTTCTTGTGGTAAGTAATTTAATAAGGAGACCCCCAGAGCTTCACGTTGGGCCGTGCAAACATCGCCAAAGCCCGTACCCCCCCTCCCCACACAGCTGAGCCAGGCACCTGCAATTAATTTACCTTCAGCCGTTGGACATCTGCCACCTCTCGCTGTAAGTCCTGATCCTGTAATTCCAGTATCTTGGAGCCCCAGCAAAACATCAGGGAGCTCTGGGGTCTCCTCACTAAAGCGACAGAAGTTGGCAGTAGACATTTGGCGGGTGCGCGCACATCTCTATGGAGCAAGGGAGCAGCACCGCAGTGCAAAACCTTGCTCCCCATAGCCAGGGACATGGGAGCATCACTCAGGCTTTCCCCTGAGTAATGCTCCCTAACGATCGGCCATAATGCAAAGGAAACCGGCAATAGGATTTGCCGGTAATCCTTGCACGATGGCAAGGTGATTAGAAGCTCGCATCTGCAAGCTACTTACCACCTTGAATAGGATATGGCCCATAGTCAGTAGAGCACTATTGAATATGTCAGCGCTATATAAACATATAACAATTTTAACTGTTTATTGCAATTCTGGTTATTGCCAATAAACATATATTTTCTTGAATCAGTAGGACTACCCTATAGTCAAAGGGAATCTGAAGTAAAAATAAACTTATGATATAATGATGTGTATGTATAGTACAACTAAGAAATAAAACATTAGCAGCAGTCTAATATTTTTTCCAGTACATGAGAAACTCCAGCTGTTGCAAAAGAGCCATTGAGCTCCACGACTTTCAAAGTTGCAGAGAGTCTTCTGAAGCTTATTATCTCAAGTGTCTGCCACTGTGTTTTTCCAGCAGAGGACATTTTAAAAGTTCACTTGCCTGCTCTGTGAAATCATTTAGAATGCTTAATGTAGTGTGTAAATTGCAAATATTAGAGAATGATGCAATGTTATAAAAAAACTATATAACTGAAAATAAAAATATGACACTATTTTCTTTGCTACTAATGTTCTAGTAATTATCCGTTCTACCCAACAAATTCATTATATCATAATTTTTTTTTCTCGCTTTAATGTCACTTTAAATATCTACATTTAAACTGGCACAAAGGACTCCATTGACGTCTACAAGATATTCACTCTAGTCTTGACACTAGACTGTTTTATTTATACATGACTAAGAATGAGTACATATATTCCTGGATTATATTGACTTTTTCCTTTACTTTCTGATGTGTCTTAGGGCTGGAACCCACTAGAGCGATTTTTTGAGCATTTAGGGAGCGCTTTAAATCGCTAGCGCTTTCCCTAAACGCTCTGTCAATGTAAATAAATGTAACAAGCTCCACAGTAGCGATTGCGATTAGTAAAATCGCAATCGCAGGACATGCAGCATTTTAAAGGCGTTTGCACTTCAATGTAATGTAATAAAGCGCTGGCAAATCGCTACATATAGCGATTTGAGTGTGATTTCAAACTGTAAATAAAATGATGATACGTTGAAAGGACCAATCAGAATTAAAATCACTAATCACAAATCGCTACACAATCATTGGCAAAAAGCTTACACTTTTTAAAATCGATCCTAAAACCGCCTGAAAACGCTCATGAAATCGCTTACAAATCACTTATTAAAAACGTTAGCGACTGTGCTAGCGATTTGCGATTTGTAGTGGGTTCCAGGCCTTAGAGTATTGTAGAGATTCTCAGCTAAACACTGCCATGTAAAACAGCAGACACTCTGTTTGCTCCCCTCATCTTGGCTCTGTGATGTTTTTCTTAGCCTGCCCACTCACAGAATAAATTGGTAGGCTGAGGAAATGCAGGAAGGATAGTGAGGCTTTCATGTACAGTACAGCCAGACGTGATTCCTAAGATGTTTTCCTTTCAAGTGAAAATCATGTAATTGGCAATATTCTACCTTCTGCATGATATGAGCTAAAATGCTGTATAATTCTAATAAATACCTTATAAAAACGCTGTCTGAATGCATAAGAGATAAGACTATAAAAAGTGGACTTTAAAGGGCATACACAACAAGAAATCAGTCTGTAAAGAGTACCTGTACATTAAAATCACCACAATGATGTGATTTAAGGCACAGAGGAGGCAGACGTGTATGCTAAAAGTATTCAGAAAATGTCACGGTTAAGGCTGTTTGCCTGTTTCCATAATAGCACTACTATTATTTGAGTTAGGTGCAGCAAGCTCACGTATATCAGTGCTTTTGAAGACTACATTAACCCCCCTTGTGGTAATCCAGAGCTGAGCTCAGGCTGGGATTCACTTACCCAGAGTGGTATGCCCGAGCTCAGCTTGGGCTGGCCCAAAACTGCCTTTCCTGGGTCCTGAGTGCGATCGGCGCTGCCAGCGGGACCCAGGCATCTCCCCCCTCCCGCGGCCGGGATCCCCTTCTCCTCCACTCTTTTTCGGGGGATCCTAGACGGCCAGGGCGGCCGAGCAGCGGTTTGCGGTGGTGCGGCTTGAAGTCGGATGGCGTGACATCATCGGGGGCGCGGGGGACTTAAGGCGGACCCGGACTTTTCTACAGAACTTTGGATTATATATATATATATATATATATATATATAGAGAGAGAGAGAGAGAGAATGTTTAGCCTGTCTAATTCCTCCTCATTTGTCTCTAATCACAAGTTGTAATTTTATCTCTCCCTGTGTCACCTGACTGCCATGGCAGAGATAGCAGATAAGCTCATTTGAAAGCACAGGATGTTAACAATGTAGGCATTTGGTTCCCAACTGCTTCTGAACTAAGTGCTTCTGCCTTATTGTTACCGATTTTTGCCTGGATATTGACTACTACTCTCTGCCTGCTGCCTGCACCGAAGTCTGCCTAAATTTTTACTACTCTCTGCCTACCGCCTGCACTGACCTCTGCCTGAATTTTGACTACTCACTGTATTCATTTGAAAAACTGATAATGAATTATCTGAAATCCATCACAGATCTCCTGCTGGACTCTTTGCAATTTGCCTACAGGCCTAAAGATCCGCAGACGATGCCGTGAACATGTGTATGCATTATGTACTACAGCATTTAGATATCCCAGGAACCTACACCAGGATTTTATTTATAGATTTCAGCTCTGCATTTAATACCATAATTCCATCACTGCTGCACAGCAAGCTCTCCCAGCTACACATACCTGAACCTATTTGCAAATGGATAACCGACTTCTTAACCGACAGAAGACAACGTGTTAGACTTGGTAAACTCACATCAAGCTCTCTGACAGTCAGTACTGGTGCACCCCAGGGCTGTGTGCTTTCCCCACTGCTGTACTCACTTTACACCAATGACTGCACCTCCATAGATCCATCTGTTAAGGTTCTGAAGTTTGCAGACGACACAACAGTTGTTGGTCTCATTCAAAACGGGGATGAGTATGCATACAGGCATGTGGTGGGACAGCTTTCCTAATGGTGCAGCAGCAACAACTTGGAACTAAATGCTCTCAAAACTATGGAGATGATAATAGACTTTAGGAGATCTCCCCCCCAGCACCTCCCCTTAACCATAAATGGATCCACAATAACCCAAGTAGAGTCATTCAAGTTTCTTGGGTCCACGATCTCAAACGCCTTAAAATGGGACAACAACACTGCCACTATTGTCAAGAAAGCACAACAGAGAATGTACCATCTACAGCAGCAGAAAAAGTTTGGCCTACCTCAAAATCTAATGGTGCAGTTCTACACTGCAATCATCGAATCCACCATAACATCATCTATGACTGTATGGTTCGGCTCCTGCTCAGCATTAGAAAAGGGGAGGCTGCAGCGCATCATCAGATCAGCGGAAAGGATATTTGGCTGTAGCGTACCTTCCCTGCAGGATCTTTACACTAGCAGGTGCAAAAAGAGAGCAACCAAAATTGCCTCTGACCCCTCTCACCCAGCTCACTCCATCTTCCAGCGCATGCCTTCAGGAGTAAGATTCCGGTCAATCGCTACCAAAACCTCTAGACACAGGAACAGTTTTTTTCCTCAAGCGGTAGCCATACTTAATGCTGAACCACGTTAGAGCTGCTAGGACTGAAAGTAATCAGCACAGAACTAAACATGAACAATTCTCACATTGCTTACTGCCACTATACTTATAACGTCCTTAACTTGTAATATTCACACTGTCTGTCCTTGTATTGTTTTTGTTTGTGTTTGTTAAGCAACTGCCAAGACAAATTCCTTGTAGGTGCAAACTTACTTGGCGAAAATAAATTGATTCTGATTCTGATGCCGCCTGCACGACCTCTGCCTGGATTTTGAATGCTCTCTACTTGGCGCCTGCCCCGACCTCTGCCTAGATTTTGACTACTCTCTGCCTGCCTTATTTGTATAGTTTTACATTTTTGGGGGTTATTCATAAATGTAATCATTTCAACAAATTTGTGTTCTAGTCTTTTATTTACAATGCTGCCCATAATTATTCATACCCTTGGCAAATTTTGATTCAAAGTTACTTTTATTTAACCAACAAGTAATTTTTTGACAGGAAATGACAAACCGTATATACTCGAGTATAAACGGACCCGAGTATAGGCCGACCCCCTAACTTTTATCTTAAAAAAAAGGAAAAATTGGTTGTCCCGAATATAAGCTGGGGGCAGGAAATGCCACAACTATAACACCACTCAAAATCATGGCCGGCCCCGATCATACACAGGAAAAGCAGCATAAAGTTAGCAGATAGCAATAATAGGTTTACAAAATGAATGGTAAATTAACTGTAAAGGTCATAACCATAGCAGCTAAAGAAAAGCAAATTAAGCAACTGACAGGCAACTGACCACAGTGACCGTCACCTCAGAACCACAGGTTACAGCACAAAATACCATACTGGCAGTTTACCTCACACCACAAAAACCTCCTCACCTCAGCACCTCAATCACAATATGCCATATTCCAAGTGAGTGACATCATGAATGCCCCTCTATCATATGCTGGTGGTATTATTGTGCACCTGATTTTTTTTCTTTCCCACAAGTCCCCCTCTCCCCCCAGAGCATGCAGGACATATGTGCCCCTTAGTGCCTCCTCGTTACCTGCTTGTGTCTCCTGCCATATTCGGGATGAATAATGGTGCAGCTACAATTCAAAGGTATGTGAGCGGTTCCACTTGCCAGTGTCCCCTGCCATACACATGTTAAATACACATGTTAACCTCCCTAGCGGTAAGCCCAAACTGAGTTCGGGCTATGCCGCCGCGGAGGATTTCTCAGGCCCCGGTGGGCCGATTTGCATAATTTTTTTTTTGGTACACGCAGCTAGCACTTTGATAGCTGCGTGTACAAACCGATCGCCGCTGCTCCGCGCTGATTCGCCGCTACCCACCGTGCCACCCCCCCAGACCCCGTGCGCAGCCTGGCCAATGAGTGCCAGGCAGCGCCGAGCGGTGGATCGGGACTCCCTCTGACGTCACAACGTCGATGACGTCATCCCGATCGTCGCCATGGCGACTGGGGAAGCCAAACAGGAAATCCCGTTCTGAACGGGGTTTCCTGTTTTCTCTGATCGCCGGAGGTGATCGGAAGGGGAGGAGGGATGCCGCTGCACAGCGGCTATCATGTAGCTAGCGCTAGGCTAGCTACATGATTTTTTAAAAAAAAATTTAAAAATGTAATGTGCTGCGCTGCCCCCTGGCGGTTTTAATAGACCGTCAGGGAGGTTAAATAATAATGCTGCCACAATTTAACAGAATGTGGTCGGCTCCTCCTGAGTCTCTTACCCCCGAGAGAGCGATGTGTTTGGTCCGGCATTGTAATATGCAGAGCGGTACTCAGTGTTCAATCATCGGACCACACTGCCTGAAGGAGTCTCTGCTCTATGACGTGCTGCAGCAGCGCATGAAATTAAAGGCGCCACTAAGGGGTGTCATAGAGCAGAGACTCCTTAAGGCAGCGTGGTCCGATGATTGAAAACTGAGTACCGCTCTGCATATTACTGTCCCGGAACCAACATATCGCTCTCCAGCGGAGGTAAGCGACTCAGGGGGAGAGCCGATCACATTCTGTTAAATTGTAGCTGCATCATTAGTTAGCATGTTTATGGCAGGGGACACTGGCGGGGGTGTTGGGGAAACCGCTCACATACCCTTGAATTGTAGCTGCACCATTATTTATCCCGCATATGGCGGAGGGCACAGGCGAGGTACAAGGAGGTCCTTGGGCGCATATATGTCCTGCACTAGACTTGAGTATAAGCCAAGCCCCCCACTGTTGGCCCACTTTTTTGGACCCAAATTCTCAGCTTATACTCGAGTATATACGGTTTCCCAAAAGATAAAAAAATTATGTACAAGAGGAATTATTGTGGAAAAAAAAATCTCAGCTTTTATTTGCATTTGATCAAAAAGTGTCCAGTCCAAAATTATTCACACCCTTCTCAATAATCAATAGAAAAGCCTTTATTGGCTATTACAGTAACCAAACATTTCCTATAATTGCAGACCAGCTTTTTGCATGTCTCCACAGGTACACAGGTATTTTCGCCCATTCATCTTTTGCAATGAGCTCCAAATCTTTCAGGTTGGAGGGTCTTCTTGCCATCACCCTGATCTTTAGTTTACTCCACAGATTCTCAATTGGAATCAAGTGAGGACTCTGGCTGGGTCACTCCAAAACATTAATGTTGTTGTCTGCTAACCATTTCTTCATCACTTTTGCTGTGTGTTTTGGGTCATTGTCATGCTAAAATGTCCACGGTTGCCCAAGGCCAAGTTTCTCTGCAGACTGCCTGATGTTGTTGTTGAGAATCCCCATGTATTGCTCATTTTTCATGGTGCCATTTACTGTGATTATGTTCCCTGGTCTATTGGCTGAAAAACACCCACAAAGCATTAGGTTCCCACCACTATGTTTGACCGTGGGGATGGTGTTCTTTGTGTTGAATGCTTCTTCTTTTTTATGCCAAATGAAGGAAGCATTGTTGTGACCAAACAATTCAATTCTTGGTTCATCTGACCATAACACAGAAGACCAGAAGTCTTCTTCTTTGTCCAGATGAGCATTTGCAAAGGCCAAGCGAACTTTTGTGTGCCTTATCTGGAGAAGTGCCGTCCTCCTTGGTCTGCATCCGTGGAACCCAGCAGTGTGCAGTGTCCGTTGGATTGTCTGCCTTGAGACATTGCCACCAGCAGAGCCCAGATTCACCAGGGTGACCTTGGTGGTGATCCTTGGATTCTTTTTCATCTCTTGCACTATCCTCCTGGCCAGCTCAGGTGTCACTTTTTTGGCTTTCGACCATATCCTCTGAAATTTTACACAGTGCGGAACATCTTGTATTTTTTAATAATACTTTGCACTGTAGCCAGTGGAACTTGAAAACATTAAGAAATAGCCATGTAGCCCTTTCATGACTTGTGAGCACCCACAATGCGCAGCTGCAGGCCCTCACTGAGCTCTTTTGTCTTATCCATGACTGTCCACAAACCAGCTGCTGTTTTTCACATGTAGAGTTGAATAAGACAGCTGTTCCCAATGGACCAGGGTAATTAGGATGCTTTAGAACAGCTTGGACTATTTGGAATGGTATAGAACTTTGGATGTTCCCACAGACTGTGACAGTTTGTGAAGGGTATGAATACTTTTGGACTGGGCACTTTTTGCTCAAATTTATATAAAAACTGAGAAATGTTTTTTTTGTCCCACAATAATGCCTCGTGTACGTCGTCTTAGTATCTTTTGGGAGACACCTATGTCATTTCCCGTCAAAAAATTACTTGCTGGTTCAATAAAAGTAACTTTAAGTCAAAATTTGCCAGGGGTATGAATAATTATGGGCAGCATTGTATGTGCAGAATGTCTACTAGGCTTTTATCCTGATATATTTTGGTGAGTTATGACTTAAGAATTGGAGGCCTAAAATTCTTCAAAAAAATGTACCGCTTTTGACTCATAATTGCAGACAGAAATGCACCCCCAGGGAGGTTAAGAAATGCTGGCCTCTACACATCCTAACCTCCTAACAGTTTCTGTCTACAAAATGGGAGGTGGTGTGTGGCTGCTGGTATAGAAAGCAGCCTGACAGAAAATAATAATGGGAACTAGCTTGCTTAGAAGTATAAAGGTAATGGAATAAAAACTCCAGATATATACTATTTTGTCTGACTTTTTGAAGTCAGCTGTTTTCAAAATGAAGGGGCAGGGGCGTAACTAGGCCCCACCGGGCCCTCCTGCAGAAATTCTGAGTGGGCCCCTCCCCCCCCTCACCTCGGGGCTCTCCCCTCTGAGCTCCCCTCCAGCTTAATGAGTGTCCGGGCAGCGGCGGGCAGCAGCAGGCAACGGCTGATACATACCTTCCGTCTTCTGTGCGCTCCAGCGTGCGTTCCTCATTCTAGTCTCTGATGTGTCGCAACTTCCTGTATAAAACACTTTCGGAAGGCACCTCAGATCCCACCTGCATTTCTTGATTTGAAAATTTTTTTGATCCCTAAACCCAGACCCATTTGATGCTAAAAACTATCGACCAATTTATTTACTTAATATAGGTTTTGAAATCTTTACATCAATTCTAGCTACTTGATTAAATAAATCAGGTGGGCTTTGTCCCGCTGCGACAAGCCACCAATAATATTAGACGGGTTTCTAATCTGAATGAAAATTCAAATACAACTAAACAAAAATTAATGTTACTAACCCTGGACATCGAAAAGGCTTTCAGTACTATTTTATGGCCCCATATGTTTAAAACCCTTTCTCATATGGGATGCCTTCCTTGAACGGATATACTGTAAGCCAGGAGCATCTTTGAAAAATGTTGAGTCAGAGCCCAGTGGTTTTTCCATCATGAGAGTGACTAGTCAGGGCTGTCCCCTGTCTTCTGCTATTTTCCCAGTCATGATAGAACCTCTTATGGACCTTATCAGAAGGGACGAGGGTATATCAAGATATAGAGTTGGGAACCTGGAACATAAGATTCAGATGTTTGTTGATGACACGTTGCTTTCATTGCTGAATCCACATATATCTACCCCAACTTATTTGTGCTTCTGGAACAATTCGAAGGCTGGTTGAAGTTAAGTGTTACTAAAACAGCAATTCACGTAGAATAACTAAGTCACGCTATACTATCCCTTTGTTTGCCCAAATTGGAACTAACCACACTATGCCATCAAACCCTTTTTATTGCGGTCCACTATCCAGACCAGAATACTAAACAAGAGGTAGTCCAGGAGCAACACGCAACCTTCTTAGTAACAAACTTCTCAACTTTAATCAAAATTCTTAAGCAAGGCAATACAGCATTAAAACCATATACTTATAGGCATCAGCAGATCATTGATGAGGTGCGGAAGAAGGATGACGATCGTTTCGCCATTTTAGGCTTTATCAAGACCATGATAATTGCCTGTATTGCCTTTTGATTAAAGTTGAGAAGTGTGTTACTAAGAAGATTGCGTGTTGCTCCTGGACTACCTCTTCTACTTTTATCTACGTTACTAAGACAGAGCCCCTATTGTAATTTTGAACAATATGCTACTAAGCACATTTCTGACAGTTTTGCTTCTCAACATAGGCACACTTGGTCACTGGGTGAATGAGATTAAGATTCAGGACAGTGGGTGGAGCCTACAACAGCCAATCAAAATGTACCTATTGATTTTCAAGGGGAATATTTAAACTGCTGGGTCAGTTTCGGGTACCCGAATTGATTTAAGCTGCGGGTGTGGGTCGGGTGCGGGTAGGGTTGCGGGTAGCGGTTTGCGGGTGCGGGTCGCGGGTAGTGAAAGCAAGCATGTTAATTCTGACTGTCCTGGAGGGAAAACTATTGCAAAAGTGGAACAAAATATTGAGCACTGCTCTACTTTCAAACCAATGTTGCAGCTGTTTTTCTTTGTTGTGATAAATCTGCTCCAATTAACTTAGCTTTGGTTCATATTGTTGTACTTTTATGCAATGCTGATTGTCTCATTCAAATGCCATTGTTATTTTGCTGCTGAGGTGTCGTAATGTAAAGGGGCCCATACACTGGTTGATTTCAGTGATCGATTGATTTTTTTAAATCGATTGAAAATCGACTGCCTATTGATCGATGACAGGATGGAAAAAAAATGTAGATTTCTTTCTCTACATGTTCTCATACACTTTAAATAGGCATGTGTTGTGGGTAGGGTGGTATAAGCAACTACTTACCTCGCCTTCCTTTCCCCTCTGTCACTTGCCATTCTCCTGCAGCTCTCCTTAAGTAATGTCTGTTCTTTTGGCCGACCCAGGTGATCGCATAACCTAGGACCCGGACACACTGAGCCATGCATGCACAGTATATCCTTTCTTCTCCCCTGTGCCTCTGCTGAATGTCACTATACAGGAGTGCATAACCTAGGACCCGGACATACTGAGCCATGCATGCACAGTATATCCTTTCTTCTCCCCTGTGCCCCTGCTGAATGTCACTATACAGGAGTGCATAACCTAGGACCCGGACATACTGAGCCATGCATGCACTGTATATTCTTTCTTCTTCCCTGTGCCTCTGCTGAATGTCACTATACAGGAGCGTATAACCTAGGACCCGGACATTCGGAGCCATGCATGCCCAGTATATCCTTTCTTCTCCCCTGTGCCTCTGCTAAATGTCACTATACAGGAGTGCATAACCTAGGACCCGGACATACTGAGCCATGCATGCACTGTATATTCTTTCTTCTTCCCTGTGCCTCTGCTAAATGTCACTATAGAGGAGCGTATAACCTAGGACCCGGACATACTGAGCCATACATGCACAGTATATCCTTTCTTCTCCCCTGTGCCCCTGCTGAATGTCACTATACAGGAGTGCATAACCTAGGACCCGGACATACTGAGCCATGCATGCACAGTATATCCTTTCTTCTCCCCTGTGCCTCTGCTGAATGTCACTATACAGGAGCGCATAACCTAGGACCCGGACATACTGAGCCATGCATGCACAGTATATCCTTTCTTCTCCCCTGTGCCCCTGCTGAATGTCACTATACAGGAGTGCATAACCTAGGACCCGGACATACTGAGCCATGCATGCACTGTATATCCTTTCTTCTTCCCTGTGCCTCTGCTGAATGTCACTATACAGGAGCGTATAACCTAGGACCCGGACATACTGAACCATACATGCACAGTATATCCTTTCTTCGCCCCTGTGCCCCTGCTGAACGTCACTATACAGGAGTGCATAACCTAGGACCCGGACATACTGAGCCATGCATGCACAGTATATCATTTCTTCTTCCCTGTGACTCTGCTGAATGTCACTATACAGGAGTGCATAACCTAGGACCCAGACACACTGAGCCATGCATGCACAGTATATCCTGTCTTCTTCCCTGTGCCTCTGATGAATGTCACTATACAGGAGTGCATAACCTAGGACCCGGACATACTGAGCCATGCATGCACAGTATATCCTTTCTTCTCCCCTGTGCCCCTGCTGAATGTCACTATACAGGAGTGCATAACCTAGGACCCGGACATACTGAGCCATGCATGCACAGTATATCCTTTCTTCTTCCCTGTGCCTCTGCTGAATGTCACTATACAGGAGTGCATAACCTAGGACCCGGACATACTGAGCCATGCATGCACAGTATATCCTTTCTTCTCCCCTGTGCCCCTGCTGAATGTCACTATACAGGAGTGCATAACCTAGGACCCGGACATACTGAGCCATGCATGCACAGTATATCCTTTCTTCTTCCCTGTGCCTCTGCTGAATGTCACTATACAGGAGCGCATAACCTAGGACCCGGACATACTGAGCCATGCATGCACAGTATATCCTTTCTTCTTCCCTGTGCCTCTGCTGAATGTCACTATACAGGAGTGCATAACCTAGGACCCGGACATACTGAGCCATGCATGCACAGTATATCCTTTCTTCTTCCCTGTGCCTCTGCTGAATGTCACTATACAGGAGTGCATAACCTAGGACCCGGACATACTGAGCCATGCATGCACAGTATATCCTTTCTTTTTCCCTGTGCCTCTGCTGAATGTCACTATACAGGAGTGCATAACCTAGGACCCGGACATACTGAGCCATGCATGCACAGTATATCCTTTCTTCTCCCCTGTGTCCCTGCTGAATGTCACTATACAGGAGTGCATAGCCTAGGACCCGGACATACTGAGCCATGCATGCACAGTATATCCTTTCTTCTTCCCTGTGCCCCTGCTGAATGTCACTATACAGGAGTGCATAAAAGTGTACCGGAGACATAGTAAAAAAAAGTTTTATACATACGTACCTGCGGCTTCCTCCAGCCCCATCCGCACAGATCGCTCCCATGACACCGTCCTCACTCTTATCCATCTCCGGTACCGGCGTGTCCCATAAGTTCTGTCAGTCGTGGGTAGTCTGTGCAAGAAAAGTGCGTCTTCTTCATATCTCTGCGGTATAGTGAAGAGAAGTGCCCCAGGCATGACTTCTCTTGCACAGACTGGCAGAACTTACAGGACCCGGAGCTGGAGGAGACTGAGGACGGCTGTGTGGGAGCGATCTGTGCGCATGGGGCTGGAGGAAGCCCCAGGTATGTATAAAACTTTTTTTTTTCATACATTCATATTCAAGTCCCATATAGCTATCATTGGGTTGTTTTATGAAGGCTGGATTGTCATACAAAGATGATCCTGTAAACTTGGATTGGTTATTAGGTTGTTGTGATATTTGTAATGACTATTATGTCTTCTGTTAATTTAAATAATAATCAAAAATCTTTAAAAACCTTCTTTAGCTTTAGTTTGTGTATAAAAATTGTTTTTATTAACTTTACAGCTCCCCAATGTTACTTTAAATGTGCACTTTTCGCGGCTAGCGGGTCAGGTAGCGGGCCTGCGGGTCGGGTGCGGGTAGCGGTTCTACGGGTGCGGGTCGGGTTGCGAGTATCAAATTCACCAGAAAGCTGGTCACGGGTCGGATGTGAGTATGAAAAAGTGGACCCGCGCAGGCCTCTAGACTGGGGTTCAAATTCACCAAAGGGGCAGGGCCACCAACAGCCAATCAGATTTCTTTGGTGGATAAACTGCTTCCATTTACACATTTTTGATGCCAGGAACCTGAAAGTTCACAAACTTGGTCATTGAATGACTGTGTGTCAAGGTTACAAAAAGTGGGTGGGGCCACAAACTTTTCACATTTCACTAGGAAAATATAAACTGCAGCCATTCTTACACTGTTAATGGCAGGGTTCTCAAACTTTGCACATGTGGTCACTGGGTGACTGGGATTAATATTCAGGAAAATGGGTGGAGCCTTCAACAGCCAATCAAAATTCACCTGTTGATTTTCAAGGGAAATATTTAAATTGCTGCCATTCTTACACTGTTAACAGCAGATGCCTCAAACCTGGTACAGCTGGTCACTGGGTGACTGGGGTTCAAATTTAGAAAGGGGGTGGAGCCCCTCAAATCTGTTTAATTTATATCAATACTAATGCACTTGTAAGTGTCTGTAATCAGACCATATATAGATCATAAATTCATAAAAGTATGCTTTAATGTTTTGCTGCAGATAAAAACTTGCTTATTTCATAAATTCATAAACATATGCTTTAATGTATTGCTGCAGATAAGAACTTGCTTATTTCATAAACATAGTGTAAAACCTCTAAAAAGCATAAAGTTCACAGTATAACACATATGCCGCATATATATACCAATTGTCAAGATTTCATAAGGCACTTCCGCATACATTCACTCACTCATACTCAGACCATCCAATGTGTGCAAAAAATTATTATATGTATAAAAAATTGGAATAAGAATTGTAATGCTAATTTGCAGCAATACATTAAAGCATATTTTTATGAATTTATGAAATAAGCAAGTTTTTATCTGCAGCAAAACATTAAAGCATACTTTTATGAATTTATGATCTATATATGGTCTGATTACAGACACTTACAAGTGCATTAGTATTGATATACAGTAACATATCAGCCCAGCGCAACCTGTTTCTGATCTAAACTATTTTAACCTTCATGTGTGGTGAAGTGGGAGCCCACATTTAATCGGTTAGCAGCGGGTGAAACAGATATTTTATAGGGAACCCATAAAGCGCCCTCCAATCTCTTTTTTGTCCTATTCCCATCCACCCATTTATTTATGGCTCACTGGGAGTCCCACCACATATTTGGAGTGGGGGGCCCCGGGGACAACCTGGTCCTCTGGCGTAGATTTATAGATGACATCCTGTTCATTTGGAGAGGAGGTACTGACTCATTAGAAGAGTTTTTAACTCGCATAAATGTGAACAACCTGGGACTAATTTTCACAGGAGGGAAGAGTTTTAACAGTATACATTTCCTAGATTTAGAAATATACATTGAAAACAATGCCTTGAAAACAAGAACCTACAGTAAACCTACAGATGTGAACGGCTACATATTAACAACAAGTTGCCATTTCCCCCCCTGGTTAGATAACATCCCAAAAGGACAAATGACAAGGATTCGAAGGAATTGCACGGAAATAGACCAGTATGAACAGGAGGCCAAAAAACTGGCTGGAAAATTTATAGAAAAGGGCTACCAGGAAGAACATTTACAGAAAGTTATGCAGGAATTAGGGAAAGTAGATAGGGCAGCTCTCTTACAAAAGAAAGCCAAGACAACTACAGAAGAGCATGAGATGCGTATCAGTTTGGGATTCCATACACAAAACAACAAAACCCGGAATATCATAAAGAAATACTGGAATGTACTCAGGAAGGACACAATATTACATACAATTGTCCCGGAAAAACAGTCCTTTATATTCAGGAAGGCGACCACAGTAGGTCTGAAAATAGCAACAGCCACCAATAGAAGGAAGCACCCTAACAAACTTGGAGAAGGTTTTGTGAGGTGTGGTAGGTGTATAAACTGTAGAGGAACCAATAGCTACAGCAAAGTGGATGAGATTACTACAGGCAAGACCTCATTGAAGATTAATGGACTTATCACCTGTGATACTAGAGGAGTGATTTATTGTATCAAGTGCCCATGTGATAAAATATATGTGGGAAGGACAAAGAGACTGTTAAGGGATAGGATAGGGGAACATTTTAAAGGGAAGGTTCAGGGAGGGTGGGTAAAAAATAAAAATCAATTTCCACTTACCTGGGGCTTCCTCCAGCCCGTGGCAGGAAGGAGGTGCCCTCGCCGCCGCTCCGCAGGCTCCCGGTGGTCTCCGGTGGCCGACCCGACCTGGCCAGGCCGGCTGCCAGGTCGGGTTCTTCTGCGCTCCAAGGCCCGGAACTTCTGCGTCCCACGCCGGCGCTCTGACGTCATCGGACGTCCTCCGGGCTCTACTGGTTCTGCGCCTGCGCAGTAGAGCCCGGAGGACGTCCGAGCTCTACTAACCACGTAACAGCAGTAACCAGACAACCTAACAACATCAGCCGTGGGACGCAGGTGACGTCACCAGGAAGTGAACAAGCCGCCACCCGGAAGCACTACTCTCCGTCATTGAAACGTACAGTGGAACTATACGGGAAGAGTGAGCAGAGACAGGCCTTCGAGCTGCCGGCCGGAGCTCTAACCTGTTGACTGAAGGAATACCCGGTACCCAATGGGAAGCGTGAGTACCCTCTGAACTACGCATACAGCCTACTGGCACGTATGACTCTCAAATCACGGAGATAACTTCAGACGAACATTATATACCTGATAAGAGGTCCCATTGCGGTAGTCATTGTACTTTAGTATAACAGAACTATTGGCTTAGGACAATCTTGTTAGAAGAACTGTACCTTTGCAATTTATACCAGGAGACATTAAACCACCCATTGGAGGAAATCATCAGATACTTTCTACAATTCAAAGCAAGCACTTTTCTCTTCAATATAGAGACCTCCCTATTTTAAGTGACCAAATTAGCATTACAATTCTTATTCCAATTTTTTATACATATAATAATTTTTTGCACACATTGGAGTATGAGTGAGTATGAGTGAGTGAATGTATGCGGAAGTGCCTTATGAAATCTTGACAATTGGTATATATATGCGGCATATGTGTTATACTGTGAACTTTATGCTTTTTAGAGGTTTTATACTATGTTTATGAAATAAGCAAGTTCTTATCTGCAGCAATACATTAAAGCATATTTTTATGAATTTATGAAATAAGCAAGTTTTTATCTGCAGCAAAACATTAAAGCATACTTTTATGAATTTATGATCTATATATGGTCTGATTACAGACACTTACAAGTGCATTAGTATTGATATACAGTAACATATCAGCCCAGTGCAACCTGTTTCTGATCTAAACTATTTTAACCTTCATGTGTGTGAAGTGGGAGCCCACATTTAATCGGTTAGCAGCGGGTGAAACAGATATTTTATAGGGAACCCATAAAAGCGCCCTCCAATCTCTTTTTTTTAGATCTGTTTAATTTGAATGAGAACATACAAATGATTGATACTAAGTAAACTTGGTAATTGAGTGACTGTATGTCAAGGTTAGAATAAGTGAGCAGCACCAACAACTACATTTTTTTTACATAGGAAAATATAAACTGCAACAATTCTTACACTGTTAATGGCAGGGTTCCCAAACTTGACACAGTTGGCCACTGGGTGACTGGGATTTATATTAAAAAATGTGGGTGGAGCCTACAAAAGCCAATCAAAATGCACTTATTGATTTTCAAGGGCAATATTTAAATTGCTACCATTCTTACACTGTTACTCGCAGGGGCCTCAAACCTAATACAGTCAGTCACTGGGTGACTGGGGTCAAAATCACTAAAGGGGGGGGGGGGGGCACTAACAGCCAATCAGATTTGTTACATTGATTTCAGCCATTCTGTTTTTGACAGGGCTCTCAAACTTGACACAGCTGGTTACTCGGTGACTGGGATCAATATTCAGGAAAGTTAATGGAGCCTAGTACAACAGCCAATCAAAGTTCTCCGATTTTCAAGGGGGATTTTTACATTGCTGCCATTCTTACACTGTTAAACGCAGATGCCTCAAACCTGGTACAATTGGTCACTAGGTGACTGGGGTTCAAATTCTGAAAAGAAGGCGGGCTACAAACAGCCAATCAGATTTGTTTAATTTAAATGGGAAATTGCAACTTATTGATGCAAAAGACCCCCAAAGCTCATAAACTTGGTCATTGAGTGACTGTATGTCAAGGTTATAAATAGTGGATGGAGCCAAAAACAGCTAACTTTTTACATGGGAAAATATAAACTGCAGCCATTCTTACACAGTTAATGGCAGGGTTCTCAAACTTGACACAGTTGGTCACTAGGTGACCGTGATTAATATTCAGAGAAGTAGGTGGAGCCTAAAACAGCCAATCAAATTTCACCTATTGATTTTCAAGGGGAATATTGAAACTGCTGCCATTCTTACACTGTAAATGGCAGAGGCCTTAAACATACAACAGTCAGCAATTACGTGACTGGGGCTCAAATTCACTAAAGGAGCGGAGTCAAAAACAGCCAATCAGAGTTCTTTGCTGAATAAACTGCTTCCACTCACACAATTTTCAAGCCAGGAACCCAAAAGCTCACAAACTTGATCATTGAGTGACTGTGTGTCAAGGTCACAAAAACTAAGTGGAGTCAAAAACAGATTTCCCTGGGAAAATGTAAACTGTAGCCCTTCTTCACTGTTAATGGCAGGGTTCTCAAACTTTGCACAGTTGGTCACTGGGTGACTGGGATTAATTTTCAGAAAAGTGGGTGAAGCCTAAACAAGCTAATCAAAATTAGCCTGTTGATTTTCAAGGTGAATATTAAAATTGCTGCCATTCTTGCACTGTTAATGGCACAAGCCTCAAACCTGGTACAGTTGGTCATTGGGTCACTGGGGTTCAAATTCAGAAAAAGGGGCGGAGCCACAAACAGCCAATAAGATTTGTTTTATTGTACTGGGAAAATACAAATTATTGATGCCAAGGACCCAAAACTCACAAACTTGGTCATTGAGTAACTGTGTGTCAAGGTTACAAAAAGTGGGTTGAGCCAAAATCAAATTTCACTGGGAAAAAATAAACTGCAGCCCTTCTTACACTTTTAATAGCAGCGTTCTCAAACTTTGTCCAGATGGTCACTGGGTGACTGAGATAAATATTCAGGAAAGTGAGCCTATAATAGCCAATCAAAATCCACCTGTTTCCAGTGGAATATTCAAATTGCTGCCATTTTTTTTACACTGTTAATAGCAGATGCCTCAAACCTGCGACAATTGGTCATTGGGTGACTGGGGTTCAAATGCTGGAGAGGGGCGAAGCCACAAACAGCCTGTGAGATAACGCGGAAAAGCCGCTGCGTGTGCTGACAGGCTGATTCCGCGTCCAATGCGGCGGTTTGCACGCGGAAGCGTGCGTCTGGTAACATGGCAGAACTCGGAAAAGCCGCTGCATGTATTGACAGCAAGGCGGCTGGTTCCGCTTCCAGCGCGGCGGTTTGCACGCAGCCGCGTGTGTCTGGTGTGGCTGAGTCTGTTAGTTCACACAGGCTTAGGAATACGCGCGCGCGTGCTGAGAGGCAGAACTTTTATGATGGGCAAGGGGGGGGGGATCAGCTGACCAAGCCGATCAGCTGACCCCAGAGCTGGTAACTATTGGTTGATCAGTTAGGGGTGGCGCCAGAGAGCACTACTCCATATATAGTTACTGCTGGCCAGTCACAAGTTGTCTGCTGTTGCAAACACTACGTGGAAGCACTCAGACCTTAGTCAGATCCTACAGTGTGTTTGAACCAGGAGGACCTGGGAATTCACACTAAGCCAGTTAACTTGTGTTTTTGCTCTGTTATATGTTAGACTAGTTCCAGAGTGTAGAGACCACGGACCTCACACCCAGACTAGGGAACTTGTGTTATCATTCTGTTATACATCAGACTAGTTCCAGAGTGTAGAGACCACGGACCTCACACCCAGACTAGGGAACTTGTTATACATCAGACTAGTTCCAGGGTGTAGAGACCACGGACCTCACACCCAGACTAGGGAAATTGTGTTATCATTCTGTTATACATCAGACTAGTTCCAGGGTGTAGAGACCACGGACCTCACACCCAGACTAGGGAACTTGTTATACATCAGACTAGTTCCAGGGTGTAGAGACCACGGACCTCACACCCAGACTAGGCATTGTTTGATATATGTTATGACTTATTGCTTTCCTGACTACTCCTCTGATCTCTGATTCGGTACCTTGCATATCTGATATTCCGTTGCCAAACCCTGCTTGCCTTGGATACCGAATCAGCTTCTGTCTTTGTACTTTGTCTGTCCGTGTGTTGCCAACCTGGCTTGCCTGACCTCGAGAGCTATCTCTCCCCTTAAGAGATAGTCTCCAGATCAGATAGTGACATCCACCTTCTGGTGTCACTCACTCTCTGGTCCTTCCTACCTCCAGCCTGACTCCACCTCTTGGAGAGTCTCAGGCTGCTGAAAGGTTGCTGTACTCTCTAAAGCAGTATTGCTTATACTGCCTAAGATCACCTGTGCTTCAGGTGTGTTTCTCAAAGTATTACTGTTACACCAAACACTCTTATATACATAGGTGTCCAGAGGTTAGTGATATATCTGTATTATCGGTGATTCTGCAGATCATCAATAATCAGGTATATATCTGTTGTATTCTTGGTGATACTGCAGATCACCAATAATCAGATTCTCTCTGCGTGCTGACACCGATCGTTACACAGCCAATCTGATTTGTTTAATTTCTATGGGAATTTACAAATGATTGATGCCAAAGGTCACAAACTTGGTCACTGAGTGTTTGTGTGTTAGGGTTAGAAAAAGTGAGCTGAGCCACCACCAGCCAAATATATACCTGGGCAACACCGGGTCATCAGCTAGTTCTAATATAAAATAAACTATTAAAAATTTTATGTCTAAGTGCTTGTTCTGAAAGCTCCACAAAGAATTGCCTCATCATGACCGTGAGTGGCGCACCCCGCTCGTGCAGGCACAGAAGATGGCTAAAAGCATAGCTGTGGAGAGGGACAGATAGGCTGCCAGGGGCTGCAGGAAGCCCCAGGTAAGGAAATTTTGGTTTTGGTTTTTTTAACAACAGACGTGTCCTTTAAATGCTGCTAAGTGGTCATGTTGATAAGAGGTGTGTGCAATGCATTGTATGTAGAAATGAAATGTTGCATTCTCTTGCTTTATTCTTTTTCTTTGCTTCTTGTTTAGGTTAATTTTTGTAATGGAAAATTGCACTTTAGAACTTCATTGTACAATTTTGGTTGTTACAATAAGAGTAAAGATTTCTATTCTATCCAAAGACAGGTGGCGGTGAGTTATTTATTTAGAGGTTAAGAATGGTTGTTTGTAAATGTCGAATGCATTCCCAAATCTATTCCTTTCACTTCATATATGAGTACCATAGCTATGGAGGGTTTGGGTTATCTAATTAACGCTTTAAAGGTGGCCATGCACTGGTGGAAATGGCCAGCAGATAGATCCCTCTCCAATCATTATCTGTTCAGAGAGGGATCTATCTGCTCATTTCCCTCCACACAGTATGCACAGATAATCAATCAATATGAGCATGAAATCTTTGCCGGGTCCCAGTCCCTCAACAACCCTCCCCCTTATTCACCACCATGAAGCCATGCGGTAGTCACCTTTCTGCTGCATGGCCCTGCTTCTTCCTGCCCGGCTACTCTGTCTTCTTTACTTCCATGTCCCCGGGTGCCTGTGTGATGTAATGCAGGGAGAAGACACTAGGAGCACTGTGACTACTAGAGGCCTCTATTATGTAGCCTCTGCATTATGTCACACAGGTGCCTGGGGACACAGAAATGAATAATACAGGGCAGGCACAGACCGGGCTGTGAAGCAGACAGGTGAGCGTACCTTTGTCAGTCATTGAATCTAACGCCACTAGACAAGACAAATAACATTTATATCGCGCTTTTCTCCTGGCGGACTCAAAGCGCTAGCAACGCACTCCTGATCCACCGCCGATCAACTGAAATTTCCAATTGGTTGATTGATCAGGCCAAATCCTGCACCGATTTCTCACTGATTCAAGCAGAGCGATCGAATCAGCCGTTTGTCGATGGCAGAAATCAGTGATTGTATGGCCGCTTTAGTTCTGTACAAGCATTTAACACGATATTCACTACATACACAGCAATTCATAAAACAACTTCAGTGATAGTTTTGAAATATTTATTTACAAATGTATTTACAAATGTAAGCCTTGTGGATGTTTATTCATCAATGTCCTCCTCCGTTTTGGGTAGGAGTCCCGCTTCCATTGCGTGTATTCTGATATTCTCCAAGCAGCGTGTACATCTGCGTTTACATCTGAATGCACATCTGTGTGCCCTCCTGCGTGCCCAGCTACAAGTAGTAAGCTCATATATCATGCTTTCGAAGAGTTCTTCTGCTCTTTCTATGAGGCTGTTCCTTCTGGAAGTAAGCGCCTCATACAGGTTTTCGAAGAAATCAAATACTCTTTCTATGAGGCTTTGCCGTTTGTGATATCTACGAGTTCGTTTTGCATATTCTCGGTCTTCAGTTGCAAGTCTCTCACGGTAGCCTACATACCTGCAAACAAAGTAGAAAGGTTTTCTATTTTAGTATATAACATTCATTGATCAACTTAAAACATTCTAAACTATCAGCAGCAACATTGTACAGGACTTTATTGCATTGTTTAGGTTATTCTAAATATGGTCACTGTACATAGGAAATATTCTTGATTATTATCCAGGAGTAGAAGCCATCTCATGTATAACTTCTTGCCGACCACTCCACACCAATTGACGTGAATGGCCTTCTATGGGGTTAGCAGGAGAGTGCCCACGCCGATACAAGCGCATCTCCACTTGGAAGGCGGAGCTCTTCAGTCTCCCAGCAGCGATCGCCGCTCGGAGTCTGTTAGACGGTGAGACCACTGTCTAATATACCTGTACAGCGCTGCGATCTAAGGCAGCGCTGTACTAGGGACAGCCGTGTGACACGGCTGTCCCCTTGGGGGAGACAGAAGCGATTGGGGTGATAGGCTGAAGCCTATCACAGCCGATCGCAGTGATAGACTGACTGGGGGAGGGAGGGAAAATAATAAAAATAAAAAAAAATAGGCAATTTTATTTAAAAAACTATAATCAAAATATTTGTAAAAAAAATTAACAAACAACAGACGCCACCAACAGAGAGTTCTGTTGGTGGGAAGAAAAGGGGGGGGGGAGAAATCACTTGTGTGCTGAGTTGTGTGGCCCTACAGCGGGCCCTTAAAGCTGCAGTGGCCCAATTTATGAAAAATGGCCTGGTCCTTAGGGGGGTTTAACACAGCAGTCCTCAAGTGCATAAGAACCATACACACAGATTTGCCCTAGTGGCTGCTTAGATTCCTTCAAATATTGACATGTGGGAGTTGTAGCATCTTCTGCTACCAGTAGGGGTGCAGCCGGGGGGAGGGGCTTTATTACTATGCCTACAATCATTTGTATCGTTGAACATGATGATAAGTGACATTTTATTGGGGATCTTCAATGATACGGGACTGGGGGCTGCAATGGATCTTGCATTAAAGGGAAGGTTCAGGGAGGGTGGGTAAAAAATAAAAATCAAATTCCACTTACCTGGGGCTTCCTCCAGCCCGTGGCAGGCAGGAGGTGCCCTCGCCGCCGCTCCGCAGGCTCCCGGTGGTCTCCGGTGGCGCACCCGACCTGGCCAGGCCGGCTGCCAGGTCGGGCTCTTCTGCGCTCCAAGGCTCAGAACTTCTGCGTCCCACGCCGGCGCTCTGACGTCATCGGACGTCCTCCGGGCTCTACTGCGCATGCGCAGAACTACTGCGCATGCGCAGTAGAGCACGGAGGACGTCCGATGACGTCAGAGCGCCGGCGTGGGACGCAGAAGTTCCGGGCCTTGGAGCGCAGAAGAGCCCGACCTGGCAGCCGGCCTGGCCAGGTCGGGCGCGCCACCGGAGACCACCGGGAGCCTGCGGAGCGGCGGCGAGGGCACCTCCTGCCTGCCACGGGCTGGAGGAAGCCCCAGGTAAGTGGAATTTGATTTTTATTTTTTGCCCACCCTCCCTGAACCTTTCCTTTAACAGTGACTAGGGATAGGTAATGAATATCTATGGATTTATTATTATTATTTTTTTAAACATATCATTTTTTATTTACATGTTATTTACTGATGCATATACACTAATACTTTGCATTAAAAAGACATTATGGCCTGGTTCACACGGGAGTTAAATGCGGCGGTCATGATAGTCGTGGCATTTGCCCCTCAAGCGCTGGACACCGGTTTTTAAATGCCATCATGTCATTTTTGTCCTGCACACTACATGTAGCATCCAGGATAGGCTGAGTAAGTACAGCGATTCCGTGTCCACCTGTGGGGGTCAAAATGTTATGCTTTAACAAACGACAGAAACCGATACAAAACGCTTCTCTGCTTGTTTGCAGAGAAGCGTTTAGCATTAGCTAATAGCACCGCCAGCAAAAGCCCATGTGAACCGGCCCTAATGAGAATTTTACACATACTTACTTCCAAACACACCACCAGCCGAAGAACAACATGAAGAAGAGGAGAAAGGCGATAACGGCACCATAGTCTGTTACTTTCTGGCGAATGTTTACAGCCGTGCTCACCGCCGTGCTTACAGCTGATGTTATCATCTGTAACACATTTGGCATCTTCTTCTCAGGTGTTGTTTGGGCAGTGGTAACTTTACCACTGGTGACATCTGCTTTTGTTGTTGTAGACTGATCCTCTACTTTCTTCACAGTGGTAGTAGCCACAGAAGTAGAGTCAGGCTGGGCAGTAGAGGTCTGTATGTTATCATCCACAAGGTCTTTCACGGAGGTTGCATTATCAGTGGCCTGCTGAGTAGATCCAGGCTGGGCAGTAGAGGTCTGTATGTTGTCCTCATCCATAAGGTTTACCACTGAGTCTGCATTATTGGTGTCCACAGGAGAGAGTCCTACCAAAAACAGAAGATAAACAACAAAGAATTGTTATTATTGTGCAAGTTATTGTGTGATCTTCAAACTTAATTAAAAAAGTACCCCACTAACCTTACCAATGGCTCATTAGGTAGTAAAACCTGGCAATGAGCATGACAGCCATGCAACTAGCATTTTTTAGAAGACGTTTGCAATGCCAAGTTGTTATTGTAACCTACTACATAATGATCTTACAACTTCAGCCTGTTGCTTCTTTTTCAGGAAACTGACTGGAAACCATAGCAATAGAATAAGGCTCTTTCTGTTTGTATCATTGATCCAGAAGTCTGCACTAAGCAGAAAGTAAAATGTATTTCATCCTTCCATATTCTAAGGCTAGATTCACACTTGACAGTGCAGAAAACACATGCGGTTTCTTACAGGCATTTTTCCATCTGTATTTTTTTCACAGTAGCTCATTGATTTTAATGAGAATGCACAAAGTGAGCAATATTGTGCAGAAATGTAAATGTCTTTTTCCACATATGAAAATCTCATTCAGATATGAACAAGCCCATTGACTTACATTTGTTGTAAATTCGAATGCAAGTTTGCATGCGGGAAAAGGCATGACAATTAGTCAAGTGTGAACCTTGCCTCTCTGGATTACTGTAGGAACATATTTTCTTCCACAGGGATACTGGGTTTCTGTACACATGACATGAGCAATCCCACCCATCTTTGTGCCAGCAGAGAGCCATGCTAAGCAGCAGTCACAGTGCAACATGCAGTGCTTCAGAGCAGAGATTTGAGAAACATCAGAGCAAACACAAGTATGTCTGTGTAATACGGCTATAAAACAATGATCTGATGAGGATCTTGCTTATTTGAGGCAGGTTTTACAACTATTTGTTGCGCTGTGGTGGGGATGCGATGCTCCTGCCGTATCCCACCGCAACTCAAAAAATGACTAACATATAGCTCCACGGCAGCGTGCACTGACAGGGTCATAATCATAGCACGAACCTCGCCGCACCTCACCCAATGACATACTCCCTGCTGGACAGGAAGTAGGTAACTGGGATTCCCAGGGATCCCTGTTGTATTCCTGTCATTCCGCTCATGCACGCCAAAATGCTGGCGCAAACCTTTTTACAAGGTATGTATCACCCATTCACTTACATTACATCACTTCCACCGCAGAGGTCCGGCAGTAACGTGCTGTTGACTTTGTGACGGCTTGGTGGCGAATTGGAAACTTCTGGTGCAACGCGACGCGTTTAGTGTGCTAGGCCCCATTGCCTCGCATTGCCACTAAATTATCCTGCTGTAAAACAGGGCAACGCTACACACACTTGCAATGCAAGTGTAAAAGGGGCCTGAGGGAAAGGGGAAATCTGCTGACCATTTCTGAGATAGGTACAAATTTAGTAAACTTTGTGAATGTGATTTTTTTATGATATTCACAAGTTGCATGGAAAGTCATACCCTGAAAACAAGATCTGATTGGCTACTAAAGGGAACTGTGACTTTTCAAACTGGAGATTCACTGCCTGTAATTATCTCCCCCTTTGAGTTCATAGTACAACAATAGCAAGCTATCTATCTATCTATCTATCTATCTATCTATCTATCTATCTATCTATCTATATACAGTACAAACAGTAATACGTTCAGAGTAAACCCTTACCTGATTCCTCACTGTTGTCCCAGACATAGACAGCAGTACTTGGAGTCGGCTGATACTGGACACCATCAATGGCAATGTGAGGCTCATAGATGCCATCATCATTGCTGTGGAGCGGATCAATAACCAGAGAGCAGTTCCCCTGGCGGAACTGGGAGATAAAGAACTCCGTCCTCTGGCTAGAGTGTTTCTCCACCAAATCCACACTGTTGTCCTCCAGAAGAGCAAAGGTAGTGTAAGCTCTGCCATCTCCTGGAGTCCTTCTCCATTCCAGGCTGATCTTGTTAGTGTGGGTAAGATCATCCATAGAGAAGATGCACGGGATGAGCAGCCGCGATCCCGCGCCGGCATACAGCTCACCAGCCAGTAGTCTCACCGAAGTGATTTCCGCAGCTGAAGAAAGAAAAGAAAAAATTGTTAAAGAAAGTTGAAAACAAGAGACAGGATAGCAATCAATCTATAACCGAACCAACCACCCCCCAAAAGGATAGACCTGAGGCCTTGAGAAAACATATCACCATGCACACACATGGGTAGGCACCAAAAATAGTGTAAAAATATAATATTTTTTATATTAACAGCATAAGGATTAACATTTAAAAAGTACCTAGTGTCTGGACCCCACCAACTACCTGCATAATATGGTGTAGCCACAGCAAACTCAAACTAGAGCTCTAGCAATGAATCGGGCAACAGTGCTCCCAACCATAAAGCTCACAGTCTGAAGACTGACTATTCACAGATAAGGAACGCACTGTCTATGAAGGGCCATTCTTCAGACTCTGAACCTTATGTAAGGAGCACTGTGTCCCGAGCTCTAGTTTGAGTTTGCTGAGGCCACAGCATATTATGCAGGTAGTGGTGGGATCCAGGCACTAGGTACTTCTGAATTGTTATTATTTGTGCTGTTTTTATGGGACTTATTAAAAATGATTGTATTTTTTACAATATTTTGTGGTGCTCATCAATTTATGTTTATTAAAGAAAAAAATAAAATAACTATTAGTATATTTTGAATCATTTAGAAAAATGAAGTAATATAAACACAGCCAATCAGGCTTATTGGTTAAATTTTAACATTTAGTCTCATTACTAGTGATGATCAAAATGTGCTAATTATCACTACGCAATTTTTGTAACTGCAATTACCATCATTGCTGAAAAACTGGAATTGCCAAAAATGATGTGAAATATTACGGCTATTTACACATTTTTTTGTAATTACAATCATTTTCATAATTACGAATATTTTTGCAACAAATTATCGCATGAAACACAAAAATAACGATTTAATATTATTCTGAATTTGGTCATTGGACAAGTATGTGTGCTATCACCCCAATGTCTGCAGGATCTACTGGCAGCCCTAGTAACCACACAGCGCACAGCCTTTATCCTGATGGAATATACATACCTGGTGAGAGATGCAGAAAAAGTAGGAAGTATCCTACAATCAGGAACATCCTGATTCTTTGTCGCGATGTTAGGCAACAAAGAAAAAAAGAGATACAATCGAGCAGCTATCGAGCAACCGAGAGCAGGTGTAGTCTGTGCTAAAGACAAGCAAAGACTGACAAGCTGCAGGGGTCCACTGGATTATAAACATAACTGCTCACTATGACATCATAATATGGCCTAAGGCTAAAAGCTGATTGGTTGATATGGGGAAACACCCTTCTAGCATCACTTCCTTTGCATATTAATCCTAAATATACAAATTGGCTTATGATAGACTTTTACAGATTCTAGATTTTAGTTTTTTTATGGAATACAATTTCTGATTGTCTTTACCAAATAATGTTTTGTCAGTTAATACGCTACTTTGATTACTTTGGCAATCATTTATCACTACGTATCACACCTAAATGATCTAGATATTGTTTTTTTCAGGACAAATTAGGCTTTTTGTAGGTGACTTTTTTTTTGTAATTACCTGATTTTCTAAGCATTTTAAATGGAGAATATGGGAAAATTGAAAAAATACACTGTTTATCCATTTTTATCCATTATAACTTTAGCGCATGCGCGCAGTATGTCTGCTTAGGCACCAGAGGGCATGCGCGCTGGCTACGTCTTCCCGCGGGAGTGCACCCGTACTCCCGCGGACATACTGCGGCTGCACCGACCCTGCCGACCACAGCGCTATACCGGGACCTTATTAAGGGCTGAATCCCACTAGAGTGATTTTCTGAGCATTTAGGGAGCGATTCAAACCGCTAGCGATTTCCTTAAACGCTCAGCTAATGTTAATGGATGGGCCAAATTCCACTGGAGCGATTGTGATTACTAAATCGCAAAACGCAAGACATGCAGCATTTTTTGCGTTTAGCGTTTCTGCAATGTGAAGTATATAAACGTTGGCATAATCGCTCATCAAAACCTGCACAGAGCGATTTTGCTAGCGCTTTGAAGTTACTTCACACTGTAACAAAATTAAAATTAACTGAAAGGACCAATCAGAATTTGGAATTGCGAAAAATGATGTGAAATATCACATAATTATGTCTATTTACACATTTTTTGTAATTACAATAATTTTCATAATTACGAATATTTTTGCAACAAATTATCGCATGAAACACAAAAATAATGATTTCATATTATTCTGAAATTGGTCATTGGACAAGTATGTGTGCTATCACCCCAATGTCTGCAGGATCTACTGGCAGCCCTAGTAACCACACGGCGCACAGCCTTTATCTTGATGGAATATACATACCTGGTGAGAGATGCAGAAAAAGTAGGAAGTATCCTACAATCAGGAACATCCTGATTCTTTGTCGCGATGTTAGGCAACAAAGAAAAAAAGAGATACAATCGAGCAGCTATCGAGCAACCGAGAGCAGGTGTAGTCTGTGCTAAAGACAAGCAAAGACTGACAAGCTGCAGGGGTCCACTGGATTATAAACATAACTGCTCACTATGACATCATAATATGGCCTAAGGCTAAAAGCTGATTGGTTGATATTGGGAAACACCCTTCTAGCACCACTTCCTTTGCATATGAATCCTAAATATACAAATTGGCTTATGATAGACTTTTACAGATTCTAGATTTTAGTTTTTTATGGAATATAATTTCTGATTGTCTTTACCAAATAATGTTATATCAGTTAATATGCTACTGAGGTTGTTTTCACTGTTCAATGCAGCTTTGATTACTTTGGCAATCATTTATCACTACCTATCACACCTAAATGATCTATATATTGTTTTTTTCAGGACAAATTAGGCTTTTTGTAGGCGACTTTTTTGTAATTACCTGATTTTCTAAGCATTTTAAATGGAGAATATGGGAAAAATAGAAAAAAATACACTGTTTATCCATTTTTCTCCATTATCTCTTTAGCGCATGCGCAGTATGTCTGCTTAGGCACGAGAGGGCATGTGCGCAGGCTACGTCTTCCCGCGGGAGTGCACCCGTACTCCCGCGGACATACTGCGGCTGCACCGACCCTGCCGACCACAGCGCTATACCGGGACCTTATTAACCACCCTGGCGTTCTGATTAAATCGCCAGGGTGGCTGCGGGAGGGTTTTTTTTAAATAAAAAAAAAACTATTTCATGCAGCCAACTGAAAGTTGGCTGCATGAAAGCCCACTAGAGGGCGCTCCGGAGGCGATCTTCCGATCGCCTCCGGCGCCCAGAATAAACAAGGAAGGCCGCAATGAGCGGCCTTCCTTGTTTTGCTTATATCGTCGCCATAGCGACGAGCGGAGTGACGTCATCGACGTCAGCCGACGTCCTGACGTCAGCCGCCTCCGATCCAGCCCTTAGCGCTGGCCGGAACTTTTTGTTCCGGCTGCGCAGGGCTCAGGCGGCTAGGGGGGCCCTCTTTCGCCGCTGCTCGCGGCGAATCGCCGCAGAGCGGCGGCGATCAGGCAGCACACGCGGCTGGCAAAGTGCCGGCTGCGTGTGCTGCACTTTATTTGATAAAAATCGGCCCAGCAGGGCCTGAGCGGCAGCCTCCGGCGGTGATGGACGAGCTGAGCTCGTCCAGACCGCTCAGGAGGTTAAGGGCTGAATCCCACTAGAGTGATTTTCTGAGCATTTAGGGAGCGATTCAAACCGCTAGCGATTTCCTTAAACGCTCAGCTAATGTTAATGGATGGGCCAAATTCCACTGGAGCGATTGTGATTACTAAATCGCAAAACGCAGGACATGCAGCATTTTTTGCGTTTAGCGTTAGCGTTTCTGCAATGTGAAGTATATAAACCTTGGCATAATCGCTCATCAAAACCTGCACAGAGCGATTTTGCTAGCGTTTTGAAATTACTGCACACTGTAACAAAATTTAAATTAATTGAAAGGACCAATCAGAATTTGGAATTGCGAAAAAAAAAATTGAAATATCACATAATTATGTCTATTTACACATTTTTTGTAATTACAATAATTTTCATAATTACGAATATTTTTGCAACAAATTATGAAACACAAAAATAATGATTTCGTATTATTTTGAAATTGATCATTGGACAAGTATGTGTGCTATCACCCCAATGTCTGCATGATCTACTGGCAGCCCTAGTAACCACACGGCGCACAGCCTTTATCCTGATGGAATATACATACCTGGTGAGAGATGCAGAAAAAGTAGGAAGTATCCTACAATCAGGAACATCCTGATTCTTTGTCGCGATGTTAGGCAACAAAGAAAAAAAGAGATACAATCGAGCAGCTATCGAGCAACCGAGAGCAGGTGTAGTCTGTGCTAAAGACAAGCAAAGACTGACAAGCTGCAGGGGTCCACTGGATTATAAACAAAACTGCTGAGTCATGATGACATCATAATATAGCCTAAGGCTAAAAGCTGATTGGTTGATATGGGGAAAAACCCTTCTAGCATCACTTTCTTTGCATATGAATCCTAAATATACAAATTGGCTTATGATAGACTTTTAGGGCCCGTTTCCACTAGCGCGAATTCGCATGCAGACAACGCATGCGGATTCGCATAGGCAATACAAGTGGATGGGACTGTTTCCACTTGTCAGTTTTCATTTGCGTTTTTATGTGCAGGATTTTTCTGCACGGTAGACCCTGCAGAATTCGCCTGCGTGTGGAATGCAGGCGAATCGCAGGCAATGTATTTAATAGGGAAATCGCATGCGTTTTTTGCATGCGTTTTTTCCCGCGATTTCGCGTGCGATTTCGCATTGAAAGTAATGTAAATTGACACAGGCAGTGACATGGTTAAAATCGCATATACCCTGCCTATGCGAAATCGCATGCGAAATAGCGCCAAAAAACGCATGCGGAATCGCATCCGCATGCGATTCTGTCAGCGGTGATATGCGGCGATTCCGCACCGCACTAGTGGAAACGGGCCCAGATTCTAGGTTTTAGTTTGTTATGGAATATAATTTCTGATTGTCTTTACCAAATAATGTTGTGTCAGTTAATATGCTACTGAGGTTGTTTTCACTGTTCAATGCAGCTTTGATTACTTTGGCAATCATTTATCACTACCTATCACACCTAAATGATCTAGATATTGTTTTTTTCAGGACAAATTAGGCTTTTTGTAGGCGACTTTTTTTGTAATTACCTGATTTTCTAAGCATTTTAAATGGAGAATATGGGAAAAATTGAAAAAATACACTGTTTATCCATTTTTCTCCATTATATCTTTAGCGCATGCGCAGTATGTCTGCTTAGGCACCAGAGGCCATGTGTGCTGGCTACATCTTCCCACAGGAATGCACCCGTACTCCCGCAGACATACTGCGGCTGCACCGACCCTGCCGACCACAGCGCTATACCGGGACCTTATTAAGGGCTGAATCCCACTAGAGTGATTTTCTGAGCATTTAGGGAGCGATTCAAACCACTAGCGATTTCCTTAAACGCTCAGCTAATGTTAATGGATGGGCCAAATTCCACTGGAGCGATTGCGATTACTAAATCGCAAAATGCAGGACATGCAGCTTTTTTTGCGTTTAGCGTTAGCGTTTCTGCAATGTGAAGTATATAAACGGCATAATCGCTCATCAAAACCCGCACAGAGCGATTTTGCTAGCGTTTTGAAGTTACTGCACACTGTAACAAAATCAAAATTAATTGAAAGGACCAATCAGAATTTGGAATTGCGAAAAATGATGTAAAATATCACATTATTATGTCTATTTACACATTTTTTGTAATTACAATGATTTTCATAATTACGAATATTTTTGCAACAAATTATCGCATGAAACACAAAAATAATGATTTCATGTTATTTATAATTTGGTCATTGGACAAGTATGTGTGCTATCACCCCAATGTCTGCAGGATCTACTGGCAGCCCTAGTAACCACACGTCGCACAGCCTTTATCCTGATGGAATATACATACCTGGTGAGAGATGCAGAAAAAGTAGGAAGTATCCTACAATCAGGAACATCCTGATTCTTTGTCGCGATGTTAGGCAACAAAGAAAAAAAGAGATACAATCGAGCAGCTATCGAGCAACCGAGAGCAGGTGTAGTCTGTGCTAAAGACAAGCAAAGACTGACAAGCTGCAGGGGTCCACTGGATTATAAACAAAACAGCTCACTATGACATCATAATATGGCCTAAGGCTAAAAGCTGATTGGTTGATATGGGGAAACACCCTTCTAGCATCACTTCCTTTGCATATGAATCCTAAATATACAAATTGGCTTATGATAGACACTTACAGATTCTAGATTTTATTTTTTTATGGAATATAATTTCTGATTGTCTTTACAAAATAATCTTGTGTCAGTTAATATGCTACTGAGGTTTTTTGCACAGTTCAGTGCAGCTCTGATTACTTTGGCAATGATTTATCACTACCTATCACACCTAAATGATCTAGATATTGTTTTTTCAGGAGAAATTAGGCTTTTTGTAGGTTACTTTTTTTTTTATTTTTTGCACCCATACTCCCGCGGACATACTGCGGCTGCACCGACCCAGCCAACCACATCGCTATACCGGGACCTTATTAGGAAGAACAGAGACAGAGGCAAAGCCACTGGAGGTGCAGTAAGGCTATGCGCACCCCCCCCCCCCCCCACACAGACACGGCATCAATTTCAGAATTTAGTAAGGGCTAAGGTATCCTTTAATAGCCTCACTTGAGAAATGCACGACATTACCTTTTATTCATGTTTTGCTTTTTTGTTTTTCAGTGTGTTTTATAAATTATTATTATCTTTAAGTATTTGTATAGCGCCGACATCTTCCATAGCCCTGTACAGAGTATATTATCTTGTCACTAACTGTCCATCGGAGGAGCTTACAATCTAGTCCCTACCATAGTCATATGTCTATGTATGTATTGTGTAGTGTACGTATCATAGTCTAGGGCAATTTTTTTGAGGGGAAGCCAATTAACTTATCTGTATGTTTTTGGAAGGTAATGGAGTGTTGTACCGTGTTAGCCATCAGTTTAAGCAAGAAGTTTTGAATCTGGTTGGTACTATTTAATCAAAGGGTAGCAGTGTAGGACTGGCACTCGCATGCAGTCTGAGATAGCATGCTGGATCCTGGATATAGCCCATGCTCACCACCCAAGACAGTCAAATTCCAAGGTAAAGAGAAGTAAAGCAGGTCGGGCACCGGTTGCAATTATCCATTATTAGTTTAATTCAGCAAGGTACAAAAGTTACATGCAATGGAATGAAAGTGCTGGCCTAACTGCCTTTTGGCAGGTCTCCCTGCTTCTTCAGAGGCCAGAAAAGGTAATGATACCATTTATTGGCTAACTGAGAGATAAATCAAAAGTAAGCTTTTGGGTAATAAGCTTTCATCACACATGGTTCCTGCATATACTGTTTTTTTTTTTTTTAAAAAACACAACTTACCTTATATTCTTTTGCAAACATAAATAAATGTAATTAGATGCTTTTCCTTCACATTTTTTTTTCTAATTATTGTTTTCATGTTTTAAAGGAGTTATCAGGCAAATTGGAAAAAAAATCTGCTTTACTCACCTGGGGCTTTCTCCAGCCCCTTGCAGCCGACTGTCCCACGCTGTCACCTCTGCTCCCCGCCGCTGTCCCGCTCAGTAGTTCTGCGCCTGCGCAGTAAGCCGCGGGACAACGTGGCAGTGATTGACAGCGGCGCTTGACACAGGCGCAGTAAGGGTAACCTCGAGGTCGTCCTCTGCACCGTGCGGCGAGAGCGGAACAGCGGCAGGGAGCAGAGGTGACAGCATGGGACAGTCAGCTGCAAGGGACTGGAGAAAGCCCCAGGTGAGTAAAGCAGATTTTTTCCAATTTGCCCGATAACTCCTTTCAACAACAACATCAGCAAAAAAGGAGAAGCATATACATCTGGAATATGGAATTCAGTTCTGGACACCACATTACAGGAATGATATTGCAGTTTTAGAGCAGGTGCAGAGAGGAGCAACAAAATTGATACGTGGGATGGAAGGGCTCACTTACCAAAAAAGGTTAGATAAACTGGGTTTATTTAGTCTAGAGAAAAGACGCCTTAGAGGGGATCTAATTAACATGTATAAATACATCAGAGGGCAATATAATAGCTTGGCGGATGAGCTTTTTGTCCCTAGGCCTTCTCAAAGGACTAGAGGACATGATCTGCATATGTAGGAAAAACGTTTTAGCCATTTATTTAGGAAAGGGTTCTTTACAGTAAGAGTGATTAAGATGTGGAATGCATTGCCACAGGAAGTCGTTATGGCAAACTCTATACCTGCATTTAAAGGGGGCTTAGATGCTTTCCTTGCGTTGAAAGACATCCATGGCTACAATTACTAGGTAATGCCTAATGATGTTGATCCAGAGATTTTATCTGATTGCCATCTGGAGTCGGGAAGGAATTTTTCCCTTTTGGGGCTAATTGGACCATGCCTTGTAAGGGTTTTTTCGCCTTCGTCTGGATCAACAGGGATATGTGAGGGAGCAGGCTGGTGGTGTTGTACTTTATACTGGTTGAACTCAATGAACGTATGTCTTTTTTCAACCAAAATAACTATGTAACTATCACAAAATATGCATAAACAACCATTGCAAGATGAAACATTTCTCCTAAATCTTTAACATAAGGAGAAAACCAGGCACTGTCAGTGGCCGCAGAATGCGGCAAAATTACACATAGAATTCAAGTGGATGCTGGCAGCAACGAGGCAACATATACCAATATCCTTCATAGTCTATACATGTAGCTATAGAAACAGTTTTGTGATGACCCGTCTGCAGGTATAACGGATCCAATGTTTGAGATTACCTGTACCTGGAGTTAAGGGGAGGAAAAAAAACGGAAAAAAAGGGGGGGGGGGGAGGGGAAGGTGGAAGGGAGAAGGGGGGGCGGGGAAAGAGGAGAAAGCAAACTAAAAACTCAAAAGAAACTTGTGTGGGAAAAAGAAGAAAGAGAAGAGGAGAAAAGTAATATGAAAAGTAGGAAAGAGGAGAAAAAGAAAGATAAGTAGAAGAGAAAGAATAGCCTAGCCAGTCTGTCCCAAAAAATGATAAAGGTGGTGTCTAGCTATGTGCCCTCAAAGACAGGGGATGTGTGGAGGTTACTAGCTCTTTGAACTGGGGGAGACAGTGGGAATAGGTAAGGAAGTAGGGATTCCATATCTTTTCAAACTTAAACGTCCTCTAAAATAGCCTTCATTCTATCGAAACAACATGACTTAAGTTAGAATTAAGTTGAAAATGTCAAATACTAATGTTGGGGATCTCCAGAGGATGCTATTACCATTTTAGCTGCTAAAAGAATGTGTTGAAGCAATTTGTATTGCGAGGTAGACATTTCCTGGGGTTTCATACCCAGTAAAGCTATCTGTGGCAGTTTGGGTACCTGTGTTTTGAAGATGGTATATACCACCTGATACACCCTAATCCAAAATGTATGTGCTTTGGGGCACGACCACCATATATATAGGAAGGTTCCCATTTGGCTGCACCTTCTAAAACAAGTTCCAGTGGTGTTAGGTTGGAACTTAGCTAAGCATTCAGGTGTCAAATACCATCTGAGTAGGACTTTACACTGTGTTTCTACCAGAGAAGCACTGATGGAACATCTAGGAGCAAGCTTCCAAATAAAATTTAGGTCTTTGAATTTAATATTGGTATTCAGCTCACACTCCCATTTTAGAAGATATTGTGGCTTTGGTAAATGGGGAGGGGAGAGAACACATTTGTACAATAATGAGATGAAGCCTGGGGAGGGAGGATCTGAATTGCATACGTACTCAAAACAAGATCTGGTTAACAAGGATGCCCGTCAGTTAATAATTTTGTTAATGAAGTGTGAAATATGAAGATATCGAAAACGTTCCCTGTCGGTGATCTGTTTATGCTCCTTAAGTGAGGTGAATGTTTTGATTGAACTGTCGGTAACTAAGCTAAAAATTGTAGTGAGGTTATTTTGCTGCCACCAGTGGAAAGCAGCAGGGTTATATAGTCCGGGCAAAAAGGAGGGATGGCCTAGGAATGAAAGCAGTGGCAAGTGAGGCGAAATAAGATGTCCCTTAATTTTGATCTGGTTCCATAT
The DNA here is from genome assembly GCF_040937935.1 of Hyperolius riggenbachi. NCBI lineage: Eukaryota > Metazoa > Chordata > Amphibia > Anura > Hyperoliidae > Hyperolius > Hyperolius riggenbachi. The sequence continues at coordinate 156,519,538 of NC_090646.1, forward strand.
TGTTAAAGAGTGAGACATTATGGGGTCCTTTATTGTACTCTTTTGTTGTCCTTCTAACCAAAGGAGATTATGAAGAGCAACAGGATGGCATAGTGATCTTTCTATGGTACACCGTAGAGGGGTGTGAATCTATAAACCATGACGACAGTTGGGCTACTTGCGCGACTTTATAGTACATTGCTACATTTGGAACCCCAAGGCCACCATCTGATCGAAGTCTGAATAGCTTCATTCTAGCGGTTTCTGGGACCTGACCCTTTCCATATGAAAGAGAGTGTGCTGGCCTGCACCCTTCTAAGAAAGGAGGGGGGAGGATATGCACTGGGAAAGTGTCTTTACCAGTATGCAATTTGAGGGTCTTATAGTGCGGATCTGTCTGTCTTAATTTGCGGGCAAACATAGTGGTAGGCTTGTTACAATTAACATAAAAGTTATATTTACTCCATCTGAGCTATTTTTCGGCAGTACTAGTGAGGAAGAGGTTAAGAGCTTCTTCCGCTCTAAAAAAATGTTGTTTATTTTTTGAGGAGGGGTCATTATTGTATTGCTCCACTGCTTCTGTGTATGCTAGTTCCAAACTTGACTGCTCCTGTCTTATTTTATTTTTCCTGCTAGATGATATTACTATGATGTGCCCACGGAGAACTGCCTTATGGGCTTCCCGCACCGTGTAGTCAGACATCTCCCCGGAGCCAGAATTAAGTGAGAAATATTCCTTTAAGTGGTTTTCTAGTGTGGCTGCCCTGCAGGGTCAGACAGTAAGGATTGATTGAGTTTCCATCTAAATTCTGGCTGCTTAGAGGTGATCGAGGACAGCATGATAAAGACAGCGTTGTGGTCAGACCAAGGGACTGGTATGATCTTTGCGGCAGTCAAGTTTGAAAGCAGGGTTCATTTAATGAAGCAGTGGTCAATAAGAGCTTGACTATTGTGAGGATAAGAATAGAAGGTGTACTCTTTTTTTATGCGGGATGGGTTTCTCTCCAGCAATCAGTTAGCGATGCTCACTGAAGTAAACTCTCAAATTGTTTAGCGTTACGTATGTCAGTAGCAGAAGGGGATAGGCATGCTGGGTTGTCTTTGTCTAGAAATGGGCGGAGGCATAAGTTAGAGTCACCAGTTAATATTATGGTGCCTACAGCATGCATAGATAAAGGTCAACAAAATGTTTGAGAAAAGGGAGCTGATTTGTATTTGGGGTGTAGTAGTATGCATTTGTAACCTCATTATCTTGAATGGTGCCTAGTAGTATAAGATATCTACCGCTTGCATCCTTTATTTCTTTATGACATACAAAGTTGACTGAGCGTCTAAGCGCTATGAGTATACCTCTTTGCTTTGTTGTAGCGTTAGCAGTATAAAACTGTGGAAAGGTATTGTGTAGATATTTAGGGGTATATGATACCTGGAAGTGTGTCTCTTGGAGAAAAATTATATCTGCATTTATATCTGCATGCATAGCACGGAAAAAAGAGAAGGCCTTGGAGTGTTTGGTGGGGGAGTTAAATCCCTGAACATTTAGAGAAACAATGTTCAAAGCCATAATTTTAGGTGGTGGGGAAGAGCTTCTTGCTGTTGCCAGCAACCATCCACACATCTTCTCATATCCAAAAAAGGGGACAAACTGGCTAAGGGAAAATAAGAAATATGAAAAGGAGGAAAAAGGAAGGAAAAGAATAGAAAAGGAAGGGTAGTCTGAGGAACAGAAACCCTCTGCATGTAAGTGAGGATGCAAAAACGCATCAAATTGCTCCCACTGAGCACCAGAGGAAGTGGTACTCATTGGGCGCATGGTGGAGCACATGGTAAAGTGGGAAATCTAATGTTAGAGTAGCTTAGTTAAACACCGCTATCTTATTGAGATGGTGACATAGGGATGGGGTACAAATGTGCTCTTATCCACAGAATAACCTACTACGGATATATGCTAGATAGGTTTGATAGACTAACTGTATGGGGTTAAGGAACAATGATTATTGCCGCTCTACTTGCATGCAGGAAGTTCTTAGAATCATATTTAATGTAAAACAGAAGAAGAAAGGGTAAAGAGGATAGTGATCACTGCGTGTGGCAGCAACCCCAGTAGTGAAACATTTTATGTAAATCAACAGAGATCCTCACAGCCCATATGAGGGCAATCCATATAGGAAACTGCGTCAAGAGCGAATCCACCACACATCCAGCCTAGACCCAATCCAAGGACTGAGTCATAGGAGTTTGTGGGGAGAGTTATAGCGAAGATTAGTGAGATTCAGGAAATATTGTAAAATTGAAGATTAAATAATCAGAGCTGAAGAGCTTATGCAGCAGGAAGTGGTGCATACACCATAGTATTGTTTTAACAGAAATGTTATAGCAGTAGTTGAGGTTCGCAATGAGAAATTGAACTGCGATTCTGTATGTTGAGGGGGAAGGTGGATTCGCTCTCTGGACATGAAACATCCAAATTTAGTGATAGTGTTATATTATATATTACTTATTAGGAGCCAGAAAAACTGTTCAATACTCACATAGAATCCAATTATAACGAGGACTATGCTGGAACAAGCTTACTGCTTATTAGGAAGGAACCTAATAATATCTGGACAAGGGTAGGGCCTTTTCCATGAAAGGGCAATGAATGCTTTATGTTGCAGTAGCAATTGCATAGTAGGAATCTTGCTGTGATACAAAAAGAGATGGAAAGGCTTATTTATGGGGCTGAGTTTTTAAATGAGAGGGGCTTCTTCATTAGCTGTTGAAAGCAAGTGAGCTTGTTCCTTTGATATATAAAAATCACATAGAACAACATAAAGCCCCAGCAATCCAATAATGCTGATCATAAATAAAAAGTTGGCAGTATAAGTTCACATATACCAAAGATATCTCTTGCTATGTCAAACTAAATGTATTGTAGAAACAGGCAAAAATGCTACTCAAAATTGTTAGCTAGAAAGGAGGTAAGGACCAACCACAAAGGGGATGACTGTTAACTTTCTGTGTAGCAAAAAATAAAAAGTTAAGTAACTGACACATATAATAACAACAGTTTGCTGGACCAGATATCTTAGGGTAGGAACATATTCAGTCTGTGCCAGGTGGGCTGCATAGCTCAGGAGCCTACAGCACAAAACAAAGTCCAGAACCAATCTGCCTCAGCAGATCGCATGGTCTGGGGATACCCCTCTGGTTGATAACAGTAGAAAATAAGGCAGTTAATCCGCAGGTAAAACTGGAATGTCTCAGAGTCAGAGGCTAATCTGCCTGCATTAGACAGGTAGAGTAGTACGTTAGGTCATAACCTAAATGTTAAAGCATTCTTAGCTGCATATAACAGTATGTCAAGGTACCTCCTGAAAGACTTGTTAAAGTGAGATTGTTGCTTGGGTGCGCGTTGTTTGTAGGAGGTTTGACCAGGCTCCGGTTCTGCGAGCGCTCTGGGGAGCTGACACTGGGCTCTTTAGGGGGTGGAGAATGCAATGGAAAGCCAAGCACGCGAAAGCGGTCTCTGATCTTATTGAGGCTGCGAACTACTTACTGCTTTTCCTGCTACGTGAAAACAAGTTGAAAGGGGAATCCCCAGCGGTAGCGGACAGCTTTGTTTTTGAGAATAGCCAGGTATGGGCGCATTTCTTTGCGTTTTAATAAAGTTGTAGGAGCTAAGTCTGCATAAAGTTGATACAGGTATCCCTGAAAGGAGAGGATGGATTTGTTTCTGTCGGTTTGCAAAAGCTTTTCCTTAGTTAAGTAATGGTGTAATTTTAAAATAATATCTCGAGGAGGGCCATCTACAGTCTATTGTGAAAGGGCCCTGTGCACACTATCCATCTTAAGTTGCTCTATGGGAATGTTAGGCCCGGTTCACACTTGCGGTTGTTTGCCAAACGGACCGGATGACCTGACCGGATCCGGACCGGATCCGGATCGGAACCGTACGGTTCTGATCCGGATCCGATCCGGATCCGGTCAGGTTGCATCAGGTGTTCATCAGGATGCGATCCGGATCCGTTTGGCAAAAGTAACGTAAAAAACAAAAAAAATGTTGGGGTCTGGGAGGTCAGCAGAAGGGGGACCTGTGGAATCAGGCCCTCTGCTGTTTAGCACTCACCTCCACCTGCGACATGCTGCCAACATCTCCGGATCCGGATCCAGCTGTGCTGCTCCACTCCAAAATGCTTGCCCATGTGTCCCCATCCAATATCGCCGCAACAATCCGCATAGGAAGTGGGGTAGAACATCCGGATTTCTCAGCCAGTGTGTTGTGCGCTCTCCGGTTCCCATTGGTTTGTATTGGCCGGATGGTGCAGTCCGGCTCCGCCCCGGATACGGCTGCCGGAGGAGCCGGATCAAAAAATAGCGCATGTTGGAACGGAGGCCGGAGTCCGGATCCGGCCCGGATCCGGTCCGGCTCCGGTCCGGCAGAACGGACGCATGTGAACGGACGCATAGGCTTTCATTGCTATGCCGTGCGTCCGTTCCGTCCGTTCTGCAAGCGGTGCGGCTCCGGCACGGCGATTCCGGACGGCCACCGCTAATGTGAACCGGGCCTTAGGCAGTAGCTCTTGGAAAAGTGCTGTAACGAACCCCTGCAGGTCCTGTACGGATTCCGGAATGGCCGAATTCTAATATTTTCTAAGCGGGATCTATTTTCCCAGTTCACAAGCTGCTTTGTAGCACCCACCACCTCCTGCCGCATGATGTTTCTCAGCTCATCCCAGGTGATTTGATCTGCGGGCGAGGAGGAGTTGTCAATGTGGAGGATGGGAGATGCACAGTCTTGCCAGTCCTCTGGGGTAGTGTCAGCTTCGCGCTGCGAAGATGCAATGGGCGCCATCTTGGAAGTGTCCCCGGCTGTTTTAGTTTGCTGGTTTTTCAGCCCTGTTCTGGTTCTGGTATTCTGAGCCATAACCCAGTGGATGCAGGGAGTTCTCCTCTATCTGCCAGTGTCAGCTGCGAGGATATTAGCTCAATGTGGGAAGCAATGTCAGATAATTATCTTCTGCAGTGTCATGCAGCACTGAGATCAAGCAGCCATCTCAGTCCGCTGTGCACATGCGCTCCTGTAATGAGATGCTTTAATTGCCACTTCAGGAGGGTTTCACAGGCATGCTAGCTAAAAAGATAAGATTACCAGTTTCGTAAAACATAACATACAGCACACTCTGGATGATGAGGAGACATCATAAATCCAGAGTTTAAACTTGACTGGGCTGACCACATGCACCATTAGTTCTAAGCTAAAGAGAATTGTGGCATTTAAAATCCATCTTCCCAGCACATTAAATATAGTGGCATTAAACACCATCTTACCAGCATATCAAACAAAAAAAATGAAAAATAAAAAATAATTGAAAAACCCATTGTACCAGCACAAGAAGTTAAGAGTTCTTGTTTAAATCTTCTTCTACAGCAGGAACCAATGTATAAATCTTGTGTTAGGCTCTCTCTATGCAATTTTAAGCCATTCATTAATACAGTGACGAGAAAATCTCTTAAACTGTGTCCACATAAAAAAAAAAACTGTGTGTGGGCAATGGGAGATCAGTATATTTTGTATTATCCTTTACTGCTGCTGTTAATAGTGAACCTGTAGTGGTTCATGCGATCACGTAGAGATCATCCTGTTTCTGCCACATAAATTCCTTTGGGGCATTTTGCACACATAATCGGATATACCATATTAGATGAATTGCAGGAACAGGTGTCATGTATTTTGTATTCCTGTTGTGTACCTGGTATTGGTATCCTGTTGGTGGAATGGGTGTGTTTATCTATTTAGCTAGCATGCCTGTGAAACCCTCCTAAAGTGGCAATTAAGGCATCTACTACATTTATTTAATGAAATCCAGCATTTCTTCTTTGCTCTAAAAAATTATTTACAGCATATTATATGCAACCAGCATTTTTATTTTACTAGAACAGCATTCAAAGGGTTACACACAGGACTTAAAAGTTCAATGCAGAGAAATCTGGACGCATCTGAAGTGTAGATAATGTTATCTTGTGTTTACGTAACTGTATCAAGTGAGGAATGTGACACATTCTCTGACTGTGCAGAAGCTCCTGGACACAGACAGAAACTCAAAGCATTTCTGCCTTCAATACAAGATGAATAAAACCAGTTATGAATAAAATGCAAAGTCAGCTCTCAAAGCAAAAAACTGTACTTTTGGGAACTTGCCAATAGCCAATAAATGGTATCATCTTGATTCAAAAGTTCAAAAACTTGTTTTTGGGAGGAAACCCACCGGACACAAGGAGAAAATTCATACTCCTTGCAGATGTTGACCTGGCTAAGATTCGAACCAGGGAACAAGCGCTGCAAGGCGAGAGCGCTAACCACTACGCCACCATGCTGCCCAATTGTACAGTTTCAACACAAAAAAAATGTGATAACATTTTTGCAGAGAATGCCATCGCAAAATGGAACACACTGCAGCAGTGACCCCGGAATCGTGGGGATAAATGTCCCTGCAAGTGTATTACCTGCTTTATACTGAAATGATGACTGTTACAGCCAGTAACACTGATCATTCATAAAAACAAATAGTAGGGCTTTGTTTAGAAGCGCGTGTGAATTTGCACAATGCAAAATTGCACATAATGCTTTTCAATAAGGATGTGTGTTTATTTACCTGCCCTGATTCCAACGTGTACTAAAATTGATTTCCCACTGCCCTGAAACGCAATGCACTTACGGTGCCTATAGACTGCTAGCAGGTGGCGGCAGTGTATGATGGAGGAAGCGCATGCAAATCAAACAAACGAGATTAAAGCAGAATATAACCCTGCATTTCAACTTTGCTCTAAAACATTATTTACAGCATATTATATGCAACCAGCATTTTTTTTTTACTAGACCAGCATTGGAAGGGTTAAACACAGAGGTTTAAAGTTCCCTGGAGAGATATGCAGAAGTTCAGATAGGTACATTTAACTACATAGAATGTATCAAGTGATAAATGTTACACACTCGTTGGCTGTCCTCCAGCTCCTTCTCAGTCAGAGACAGTGAGTCACATGCCACACTTAGATATATTTATGTAAACAAAATGTATCTATGTCAGCTTCGGATGCGTCTGCAGTTCTGTCCAGGAACTTGAAAGCTCTGTGTAACCCTTCCAATGCTGGTCTAGTAAAAAAAAAAATGCTGGTTGCATATAATATACTGTAAATAACGTTTTAGAGCAAAGTTGAAATGCAGGGTTATATTCCGCTTTAAAAATCATCCATGGGAAAATGCTTGTGTTTTTTTTCCGCAGAGACAAGTGTGGCCTCTGCCTAACTGTGCCTCTCTTACAGCAGTTCTGTTACCTCAGATCTGTGTTCTGAGGTGACCGGAGATCAGAGTAAGCTGATAAATTTGTGCGCTACCTTAGGCGCCCCTGGTGAGGAGCATTGTTGCCCGAGCTCTAGTTTGAGTTTGGTGTGGCCACAGCATATTATGCAGGTAGTTGGTGGGGCCCAGACACTTAGTCCTTTTTAAATGTTATTATTTGTGCTGTTTTTATGTGCTTTAATAACAATTGTTGTATTTTTACAATATTTTTTGGTGCCCACTCATTTGTGTTTACTAAAGAAAGAAAGAAAGTACCTGTCAGTACATTTGAAATCATTCAGAACAATGGAATAAGGCCCGGTTCACATTAGCGGCTGCTATCCGGAATCGCCGTGCCGGAGCCGTGCCGGAGCCGGACCGCATGCGGACCGGACGAAACGGACGCACGGCATAGCAATGAAAGTCTATGCGACCGTTCACATGCGTCCGTTTCGTCCGGACCGGAGCCGGACCGGATCCGGACTCCGGCGTCCGTTCCAACATGCGCTATTTTTTGGTCCGGCTGGTCCGGCTGACGTATCCGGACCGGAGCCGGAATGTTGCATCCGGCCAATGGAAACCAATGAGAACCGGAGAGCGCACAACACACTGGCTATAAAAACCGGATGTTGTACCACACTTCCTATGCTGACTCTATGGTATGGTGGCCATTTTGGATGGGGACCACATGGCACCAGCGTTCACAGAGTGGAGCAGCAGTGACTTCATGCTGGAGCTCTTTGGCAGCAATATGGAGCAGGATCTGTCTGATAGCGAGGGGGTGAGGCCCTACACATCAGAAGACCTCATCCTACAGGTACAGCAGGTACCAGCCCTGTGGGACAAGGGGGATGCGGACCACAGCAACATCAAAAAATGCAGAGGCCTGTGGAAAAAAATTGCCAAGCTGTATGTGGAGGACTTTGAGAACTTGAGCAAGAGACAGCAAGGCACAGAGGGTATGTTGACTAGAAGTTTTTGGGGGGGGCTTGTGGTTTAAGCTTGTGATGTATTCCACTTTTGCTATGGATTTGTGTCACCCACGTGTTGCCCACCCACCTGTTCCCCACCCACCTGTACCCCACCTGTGATGTATCCCACCCACCTGTACCCCACCTGTGATGTACCCCACCTGTGCTGTATCCCACCCACCTGTGATGTATCCCACCCACCTGTACCCCACCTGTGATGTATCCCACCCACCTGTACCCCACCTGTGATGTATCCCACCCACCTCTACCCCACCTGTGATGTATCCCACCTGTGATGTATCCCACCCACCTGTACCCCACCTGTGCTGTATCCCACCCACCTGTGATGTATCACACCCACCTGTACCCCACCTGTGATGTATCCCACCTGTGATGTATCCCACCCACCAGTACCCCACCTGTGATGTATCCCACCCACCTGTACCCCACCTGTGATGTATCCCACCTGTGATGTATCCCACCCACCTGTGATGTATCCCACCCACCTGTACCCCACCTGTGATGTATCCCACCCACCTGTACCCCACCTGTGATGTATCCCACCCACCTCTACCCCACCTGTGATGTATCCCACCTGTGATGTATCCCACCCACCTGTGATGTATCCCACCCACCTGTACCCCACCTGTGATGTATCCCACCCACCTGTACCCCACCTGTGATGTATCCCACCCACCTGTACCCCACCTGTGATGTATCCCACCCACCTGTACCCCACCTGTGATGTATCCCACCCACCTGTACCCCACCTGTGATGTATCCCACCCACCTGTGATGTATCCCACCCACCTGCGATGTACCCCACCTGTACACATAAAACATACACAATGACCAATTATTATACATCAATTTATTGTAAAAAATTAATACATTTAAAATCACTCAAAAACTTGAAACTCCAAAATAAACACATTTCAACAAAACATATTAAAAACCAAACATTCACCCTCGTCCTGGTGGTGTGGTAAAATAAAGTCTCAGTTGGTCCCTGTTCCGCAGTGACACTACCCTTGGCCTGGTTGCATACCTCCGCAGGGGCATTAGTGGAAGCACATTCGGGGGTTCCGGAGTCTCTCTTTCCTCCTGCCGCACAAAGTTGTGGAGGATGCATGCTGCCTTCACCACGACAACTGCGTTGCCCGGTTTCAGCAGCATGGGCGTGTGGAACACCCTCCACTTTGACACCAGGATCCCAAATGTGCACTCCACCATTCTCCTTGCACGGCTCAACCGAGCATTGAAGTGTAGCTGGCTGGCATCAAGTCCCCTGTCTGGGTACGGACGCATTACATGGTCGGACAGGGCGAAGGCCTCGTCCCCCACAAACACATAGGGGTAGGCCGGTGCCCTTGTCCCAGGCCAGGGTCTGTCACGGGGAAGACGCAGTCTGCCTTCCTCCATCAGCCGGCAAAGGGTCATACGCTGGAAAATTCCAGAGTCATTGGAACTACCGTACGACCCCACGTCCACGTACACAAACTTGTAGTCCGCATCTGCCACTGCCATTAGAACAATGCTAAAGTATTTTTTATAGTTGAAATAATGGCTGCCACTCCCCACGGGTTTCTGAAGCCGGATGTGTTTCCCATCCAGTGCGCCAACACAATTAGGAAACTTGCACTCGGTCCAGTAGCCCTGGGCGATCTCCTCCCATTTCGTGGTGTCCGGCACAGGCATGTATCTGGCCCTCAGTCGCGTCCAAAGGATCCTCGAAGTCCTCACGACGATGCCTGCCACCGTGCTCTTCCCAATACGAAATGTGACATGTAGCGATGTATATGTTTGTCCAGTTGCGATGTACCTACAAGAGAAATAATCGAAATCAATTTTTCATGTCGTTACAGGAGAAAGGTTCAAGACAAGGTGGCGCAATATACGGGATGCATACGTGAAATGGCTACGGAAGAAAAAACTTGCCGAACGAAGTGGCAGTGGCGGGGGAAGGCGACAAAAAGATTACCAATTTGCCAAGCAATTGTCTTTCATCAATGCAAGCCTGGAACCTAGACTGTAAGTACCACTACTGTGGGCAGGAACTGAGAGCTCATTTACCATGACTTCGGCCATGTATTGCTATGGCCTCAATTCCCATGGCTAGCGAACTTTTCTCACAAGCTTTATCAAATGTTGGGTAGAAACGGTTGATAAAGTGATTGCTAGTGTTTGCTAGCTCTGTGAATTGACGCCACATGCTGTTTGGCACACCAATAAATATTGTTTTTATCTACAGGACTGAAGACAATTTGGAGCAAGAGGAACCGACCCAGGAGGCACGGTTCAGCAGTGAGGAGAGCTTGGTGGATGATGACGTCGCCGATGTAACCTATTGCCCTGAGGAGAGGAGTAGGAGGAGGGAGTCCTTAATCCCAACTCTCTCCTTTGATGATGACTTGGCAGAAGAGAGCTTGGATGTTGAGGTTGCAGGACCGAGTGTGGAAGAAGCTGAACCTCCACAATCGACCGCTATGGAAGCTCCAGGGGAACAAGAACAAAGTGAGGAGCACCGAGAGACTGCAGCACAACCAGCGCGCAGGGCAACCCCGACACAGGCCAGAGGACGGGAAGATGCTGCCACACCACCAGTGAGGACCACCACACCAGTGAGGCGTCGAGGTACCCTCCCCCCAACAAGGAGAGAGACAGAGTCCGAGATGTCCGGGGCTGTCTCCGGACTTCTCGGGATTCTTCAGAGCCACCAAACTCTCATAACCCGGCAGTTGCAAGATGAGGACAGGGGCCATATCATGGAGCAGTACAAGTCCCACATCACTTCACTGCAATGTGAGCTCGACGCTGTACATGGGCACTACAGGGACGAGCTTAAAATGGTGCATGAGATGCACAGAGGAGAAATCGACCAACTGCGTGCGCAGCATCATCAGTCGGTGGGCCAGCTGCAGAACATGATGCAGCAAATGCATCAACAAAGCAAGGAACTACTGAAATTGCAGGCACACCCGTGTTTTCACACTGTGATGTCTCTAATACCATATCTGGAAAAGGTGCCTTCCCAAAACCTGATGGCGTGCCATTCCAATTTGCTGGAGGTGATTAAACAGCACATGGACACGCCATTATTGCAACCACCAATTTTTAGACCCCACAACCAACAGCGGTGCCCACCTGGCAATCATCACAGATGTACACCGGCTACAGAGGCAGTCAATATGGGCCACCGCTGTCAGGGTCCAGCTCATCCACGACCAGCACCCAAGAGAGTCCAGATTTCCAGGCAGCAACTCCCACCTTTTCTAGTAGTGGTGCCGATACAATTTGAAAAAAAAAGTCAAATTGTTCCTGGACATGCTCCTCTGAATACCTCCGATCCTCGGAGGAAGGATACCATCACAGGGCTTTTTAACTTTTGGTTTTGCTGGACTTGAACTTTAGGGCCTGGTGTCCCCGAAAGACACTACCTGGGTCACAACCTTGTGCCTGTTGCACTGCACCTGTAGTCCTGCACCTGTGCCTTTGATTCCTCTTGTTCCTTACTTTGTTGATCCTAATCACTTGCACAAGACCCTTGGAGCCATGGGTGAAGGACACCTTCACTGGTCGGTGAGAGGCCTAGCCTTTTCACTGACCTGTGTCCTTCATCCATGGCTCAGAGGGTCATGTGCCAGTGGTTAGGTTTTTGAAGCACTAATAATTTAGGGCCTGGTGTCCCCGAAAGACACTACCTGGGTCACAACCTTGTGCCTGTTGCACTGCACCTGTAGTCCTGCTCTTGTGCCTTTGATTCCTCTTGTTCCTTACTTTGTTGATCCTAATCACTTGCACAAGACCCTTGGAGCCATGGGTGAAGGACACCTTCACTGGTCGGTGAGAGGCCTAGCCTTTTCACTGACCTGTGTCCTTCATCCATGGCTCAGAGGGTCCTGTGCCAGTGGTTAGGTTTTAGAAGCACTAATAATTTAGGGCCTGGTGTCCCCGAAAGACACTACCTGGGTCACAACCTTGTGCCTGTTGCACTGCACCTGTAGTCCTGCTCCTGTGCCTTTGATTCCTCTTGTTCCTTACTTTGTTGATCCTAAACACTTGCACAAGACCCTTGGAGCCATGGGTGAAGGACACCTTCACTGGTCGGTGAGAGGCCTAGCCTTTTCACTGACCTGTGTCCTTCATCCATGGCTCAGAGGGTCATGTGCCAGTGGTTAGGTTTTTGAAGCACTTCAATTTTAGGGCCTGGTGTCCCCGAAAGACACTACCTGGGTCACAACCTTGTGCCTGTTGCACTGCACCTGTAGTCCTGCTCCTCTGCCATCGGTTCCTCTTGCTCCTCACTTTGTTCTTGTTCCTAACCACTTGCACAAGACCCTTTGAACCATGGATGAAGGACACCTTGACTGGTCGGTGAGAGGCCTAGCCTTTTCACTGACCTGTGTCCTTCATCCATGGCTCAGAGGGTCCTGTGCCAGTGGTTAGGTTTTTAAAGCACTTCAATTTTAGGGCCTGGTGTCCCCGAAAGACACTACCTGGGTCACAACCTTGTGCCTGTTGCACTGCACCTGTAGTCCTGCTCCTCTGCCATCGGTTCCTCTTGCTCCTCACTTTGTTCTTGTTCCTAATCACTTGCACAAGACCCTTGGAGCCATGGATGAAGGACACCTTGACTGGTCGGTGAGAGGCCTAGCCTTTTCACTGACCTGTGTCCTTCATCCATGGCTCAGAGGGTCATGTGCCAGTGGTTAGGTTTTTGAAGCACTTCAATTTTAGGGCCTGGTGTCCCCGAAAGACACTACCTTGGTCACAACCTTGTGCCTGTTGCACTGCACCTGTAGTCATGCACCTCTGCCATCGGTTCCTCTTGCTCCTCACTTTTTTCTTGTTCCTAACCACTTGCACAAGACCCTTGAAACCATGGATGAAGGACACCTACACTGGTCGGTGAGAGGCCTAGCCTTTTCACTGACCTGTGTCCTTCATCCATGGCTCAGAGGGTCATGTGCCAGTGGTTAGGTTTTTAAAGCACTTCAATTTTAGGGCCTGGTGTCCCCGAAAGACACTACCTGGGTCACAACCTTGTGCCTGTTGCACTGCACCTGTAGTCATGCACCTCTGCCATCGGTTCCTCTTGCTCCTCACTTTGTTCTTGTTCCTAACCACTTGCACAAGACCCTTTGAACCATGGATGAGGGACACCTTGACTGGTCGGTGAGAGGCCTAGCCTTTTCACTGACCTGTGTCCTTCACCCATGGCTCAGAGGGTCCTGTGCCAGTGGTTAGGTTTTTAAAGCACTTCAATTTTAGGGCCTGGTGTCCCCGAAAGACACTACCTGGGTCACAACCTTGTGCCTGTTGCACTGCACCTGTAGTCCTGCTCCTCTGCCATCGGTTCCTCTTGCTCCTCACTTTGTTCTTGTTCCTAATCACTTGCACAAGACCCTTGGAGCCATGGATGAAGGACACCTTGACTGGTCGGTGAGAGGCCTAGCCTTTTCACTGACCTGTGTCCTTCATCCATGGCTCAGAGGGTCATGTGCCAGTGGTTAGGTTTTTAAAGCACTTCAATTTTAGGGCCTGGTGTCCCCGAAAGACACTACCTGGGTCACAACCTTGTGCCTGTTGCACTGCACCTGTAGTCATGCACCTCTGCCATCGGTTCCTCTTGCTCCTCACTTTGTTCTTGTTCCTAACCACTTGCACAAGACCCTTTGAACCATGGATGAAGGACACCTTGACTGGTCGGTGAGAGGCCTAGCCTTTTCACTGACCTGTGTCCTTCACCCATGGCTCAGAGGGTCCTGTGCCAGTGGTTAGGTTTTTAAAGCACTTCAATTTTAGGGCCTGGTGTCCCCGAAAGACACTACCTGGGTCACAACCTTGTGCCTGTTGCACTGCACCTGTAGTCCTGCTCCTCTGCCATCGGTTCCTCTTGCTCCTCACTTTGTTCTTGTTCCTAACCACTTGCACAAGACCCTTGGAGCCATGGATGAAGGACACCTTGACTGGTCGGTGAGAGGCCTAGCCTTTTCACTGACCTGTGTCCTTCATCCATGGCTCAGAGGGTCATGTGCCAGTGGTTAGGTTTTTAAAGCACTTCAATTTTAGGGCCTGGTGTCCCCGAAAGACACTACCTGGGTCACAACCTTGTGCCTGTTGCACTGCACCTGTAGTCATGCACCTCTGCCATCGGTTCCTCTTGCTCCTCACTTTGTTCTTGTTCCTAACCACTTGCACAAGACCCTTTGAACCATGGATGAAGGACACCTACACTGGTCGGTGAGAGGCCTAGCCTTTTCACTGACCTGTGTCCTTCATCCATGGCTCAGAGGGTCCTGTGCCAGTGGTTAGGTTTTTGAAGCACTTCAATTTATTAGGGCCTGGTGTCCCCGAAAGACACTTGGGCAGCTATGCCCTACAACTCTTCCAGCACAAAGTTGGTGGTTGGTGTTCCTTAAAACTGACCGGGCTATACCATAGATATGTTATTTTTTTGTCTTCCATGTTGGAAGAATGTTTCCATGTTGGAAAGTGGTTGTTTTTGCAATAAAAAAATTTGTTTTTACATACCTCAGTGTGATGAGTAGTTGTTCTTGTGGTGTGACTGCTCTCCTGAACGTGGTATCCTTCTTCCTAAGGTCATCCTTCACCATCTCCAAAAGGGTATCAAACCTGTCAGGAGATGGAAAGGAAGAAGCTGTAAATTATGTTGTGGGACAAGGTGTTGGGTGGAGGATGGGGGAGGTGTGTTTACAGAGGTTTGGGAGTGTTGTGGAGGGTGGGGGTGTAGTGTATAGCTAGGTATACAGGGGTGTGGGGGTCAGGGTGGTGTGTTTAGCTAGGTATACAGGGATGAGGTGTTGTGGGGGTGAGGGTGGGGTGTTTAGGGATGGTGGGGGTTGGTGTATTTAGGCCTAGATACTTACAGGGGAATAGACATCCGAGTGTAGCTGTAGAACTTCTGTGGGTGTCGTCTGAGGTCCCGGTAGAGGGCCTGGAACTCTCCCTTCCTCTGCCTCCTGGCTAGTAGAGGGTGCACCCACCATCTCCTGCGAGGAGCACGCCTTCTCCCCACATAGTAGTAGGTAAACAACAGGAAGGAGAGAATTCCCAGGTAATAAGCGTAAAAAATGACTGGATCCATGGTCCCAACTGCTGTCTCTGTATCCAAGGATGGTCTCCACACGTCCAGCTGTCTCCAACAATGACCCCAGAGCTTCTGCTGACCTCCCAGAACCCCAGGTATTTATACAGGTTGTTATCTCTTTAAGAATCCGGATCCGGACCGGAACCGTGTTCATACCGCACGGAAACCGTATGCAACCGGACCGGATCCGGACCGGATCCGGACAGGAACCGTACGGTTCAGGTCCGATCCGGCTCCGGTGCGGTCCGGACATCCGGTGCGGTTTTTGCAAAACCGCAAGTGTGAACGGGGCCTTATATAATCTCAGCCAATCATGCTTACTGCTTCAATTTTAATATTTAGACTGATTACTATTAATGATTGCAATGTGCTAATTTTGATTTCACTAAAATTTTATATAATTTTCATAAATACAATTATCATTACAGTTGAAAAACTTGAATTGCAAAAAATGATGCAAAATTTCACGTAATTGTGGCATTTACGACATTTTTGTAACTATGATAATTTTTTTAATTATGATTTTTTTCCCAACAAATTATCATATGAAACACGAAAATAACAATTTACTGTAACAATTTCATGTTAGTCATAATTTGGACATTTTGTGTAATTATTTGTGTAAATCAAAATATGATTAACAAAAAAATTAAACACAAAATGACGATTTAACGTGAAATTTGGATTCAAAATTATAAGGCTGCAAAATTACTGTATGAATTTTGACAAAATGAATTAGGAGTATTCCAAAAATTATAAATTGTGATTTCGTGTCATCTTCAAAAATTGCAAAACAAAATTACACAAATGTGAAATTTCAGCTCATAACTACTGATCACTAATTTCAACAGTATATTTATTTGATTGGCAGAAGTGTGGTTGGAAGTAGGCTGGAACTGTAAATTGAAAACTTTTTTCCCTATTGCTAGGTACAAGACTATTTGGTGTAACTTTGTTCTCCCAACAATTTTGTCTTTTAAATAAACACATTAATTTATGACCTGTGCCCATGTCCAGCGCCTGTATACCGGAAAGTGTTGAGTTACAGGAAGCTTTCTTCTCCTTGCAGCTTACTCCTCCCCTCCCAAACTGTGCAGTTTTCCACTGGCCTGATACCTCTGTCAATCAAGGTGACATCAGCGACAGAGGCGCCTCTAGAGACCAGCTGATAAGCTAATTGCCTAGAGCGGCAGATTTATTGCAGGGCGCTTTGAGGGAAAAAAAGTTTATTTTTCCTGTCCTTAGATACTGAAAACGTAGGGAACGGAGATAAAAAGTTCTAAAGAAAGCCTGTGCTGCTCAGCCTCAAATAAGGAATCTACAAACCTTTTGTCTACAACACTTTGTATGGCATTCGCTAATGTTAGTGTTATCTGGGGATCTAGAGTGTGTCTGTGTGACTCCTGTCCTGCCCGTCCCTCCTTATGACTTGAAAAGAAGAGAACTATATGTGCATTCCAGAACGGACTAGCCAGGAGGAAGGAGGGAGATTTTTTTCCCCAGGCTGCTGGTACAGTGTATAAGTCTGTGGTTTATGGAGAGCCAACAATGTGAAGCACTAGGCTGGTTGAGGGAAATACATGTACAATTTGCTGGCAAGCTGGTAAATGTACACAGCATGATGCAGAAAAGAGGCTTGCCTCCTACAATGTCCTTAGAAAGAAACTGTCTGCTTTCTCACCATTGTAAAGACTGCATGTGGTCAGCTAGATAAGGTATTACCATAGCTCCCAACTGTCCCTCTTTTGCAGGGACAGTCCCTCTTTGGGAGCCCTGTCACTCTGTCCCTCTTTCCTCCTCATTTGTCCCTCTTTCAGGACTTTGTCCCTCTTTCTATGTAAATATATATATTTCTCTACTAAAAATGTGTTTGACTGTAAACTTTATTCCCATCCTTTACATTGATATATTACTAATTTTCAAATGTTAATATGAAGGAAAATGACCCAGGATAGAAAGGACCAGTGTGGTTTGAATTATAAAACAACATATTTTTCTTATGGAATCTGTATGGTATGCGTGACTAGAGGTGTGATGGGGATGTGATCAGGGGTGTGGCTGAAGTGTCCCTCTTTCTCATCTCAAAAAGTTGGGAGGTATGTATTGCACAGGTTGAAAAGATTTAGACAGTCCCTAGACTCCAGGAGGGCTGCTGCAGCCTTGTGTGAGAGACTGGCAGGACAGGAGTCACATTACAGGCTGTGTTATGTGGCTGCAATACAGATAAGCTCTCTGCTCCATCTCAGGCTATTATCAGTCTTTCTCCACTCCTCCTCTCTCCCTCATTCACCTTTGTTCCCCCCCCCCCCTTCCCCTAGTGCTGGCTGTCTTCTCGTCTTAAAGGAAAGCTAAATAATAGTGCTATTCCTCCTCTCTCTGGGTAGTGTAATGGTTAAGGGCTCTGCCTCTGGCACAGGCAACCTGGGTTCAAAATCTCTGCTTCTTCCTACTCAGTAATTATAAATGTTCCTTGTTACTCTCTACTTTGCCCCCCCAATTTTACCCTCACAATTGAATCACCCAATCTTGTTATTAGTAACCCTAGCCTATAGCTGTCAATAGATGCATTCATTTTAACAGATAGATTCTTTCAAAATGATCGAATATGGCGATTATCAACCACCACATCGATCAGAATTTCAATCAATCCATGGCAAAAATGTACCAAAAGTACAATCAAGCAGTACATTTTTACAATTGGACACAGTGGTATAGTGGCGGTAGATCAGTAGTATTGCGCTGAACCACTACTGTAATAAAATTATTTTCTGGTGAAAAGCTGCTGCATTGCGAATATTTTCATGGAGAGGGCGGGCGGGGGGGCACCACAGGTTTCCTTGCCTGGAGTGACAAAATGGCCAGAGGTGCCCCTGATCAGCGATATCAGGCCAGGAATATCAGATGAAGAAAGATGCTAGAGAAATGTAGAAGGCGCCCAAGGTATAACAATCTAGTAAATGGGTAAGTTGATCTTACCTTAATGCTGTCAGATTCAAAAATGCAAAGTTTTCGATAAAAGTATAATGTTTTATTATTCATATGAGACAATGCGTTGAGCGGCTACAAACCGCTTCATCGGGTCAAATTCATGTTAAAAGAAGATTGACAGGAGCTCAGGAACCTATTTACATCTAAAACCATCAATTTTAATACAAACAAGTTTATTTATATACTCCAATAAACAGTGCAATGCGTTTCGCAGGTATATTCCCTCCTCTTCAGGCAATAATAAATAGGAGTACACACAGTACAGTCTCAAGGTCATGATAAACGACAGAGGCGCTTATCGTGACCTTGAGACTGTACTGTGTGTACTCCTATTTGTTATTGCCTGAAGAGGCGGGAATATACCTGCGAAACGCGTTGCACTGCTTATTGGAGTATATAAATAAACTTGTTTGTACTAAAATTGATGGTATTATGTCTACTTCGGGGAGATGGGTCCACCACCGCCTCCCGAGGAATTTTAAAGCTTTTAATACATTTTATTCTTTTGGCGCCTCTGTTCTCCTTACAATATCAGCATCCACCCCTGGTGTAGGGGTTGAATCCCCCTTTTCTTCTCCCTATCTACAGAGAGCGACATCTTAATCCTGAGTGAGGACAGGTCTAATCTCCTCACCTGCCTATACAGTGGTTACCTATACGGTAACCCTGACTTGTGAGAATATTCATTTATATACCACTCATTACCCATTATTGTACATACTACACTATATTGGGCTCTCGGTGTTCCCTTCTTTTTTCTATTTACATCTAAATTTATATAAAAACATTGTATCCCTAAACTGTTATGTTTAAGATATTAATGTATCCAGGTGCATGGGCTCAGATTGTGGGTCTGAACATTCTAATATACATTTGCTATTTGTTTTGTATGTATGTATATGTATGTATATGTGTGTATATATGTAGTCATATGCACAGGTCGAGTAGCTACATGTGCAAAAAGGAATTTTTATTTTAATTATGGTGATTACCTATGGATATGCTATGATCTCTTGATGTGTATACAGATGCACGTGCCTATATACTACAATAACCTTAGGGACCCTATGGAACCTAGAGATAGTATTACATAATGTAATGCACTATACTTGGATCAGTTTTTTTATATATATTATTTATGATGATCTATTTTTGTTGGTTATTACATAGGTTTCTGTTTTATGTTTTTATGTTTCAGTTGCTCCTGCCTGTATGTTTTTTTGCCTGAGGAAGCGGACTTGAGACCCGTGAAACGCGTTGCAAACTGTTTTTATTAGGAGTACTAATTAAATTTGTGCGTTTTATATTACACTGGAATCAGTGCTTGTGTTTTTGTTCAAGTCCACCATTGCCACCCACAATTTTATTGTTTTTAATTGGTACTGGTTTTTCTCTATTGGTGCCTCTGTATACTATAGTAGAAATGGTTAAAGTGGCTGGATAGTGTACTGGTTAAGGGCACCACCTTTGACATGGGAGACCAGGGTTTGAATCCTGGCGAGGGTCAGTAACTGTTCAGTAAGGAGTTCAAGGCAAAACTCCCTAACACTGCAGGGTGGCCTCTTGAGCGCGTCCCAGTGGCTGCAGCTCTTGAGCGATTTGAGTCCGTCAGGAGAAAAGCGCTATACAAATGTTCAGATTATTATTATTATTAAATACGAGCCAATGATAGACTCGTCCCCTACCTGTAAATGAGCTATCGCAATAGGCGTTGGGGTGGGAGAATAAATGCAGGCGGACAATGGAACAAATTCTGTGTACGTACATATGTGAGCTTTGGTCTGCCATCTTCATGAAAATGCCATATGCCACTGGTACAAGCACTCTGATGTCCTACTATGTTTTAACTTCTAATTTGCCGTGACCACATACAGCACAGGTTGGTGCTCTTTACTTCCTTATTTCTTTTACTGCTTATGCTTATATGTGCACATTTGTATGTATGAAGGACAGCGCCCTCGGAGGACCAGAGCTTACAGTGGCAAGATGACCCAAGATGGAGGCAGAGTGGAGCGCTGTAGCACGGTCTATAAGTGCTTCCTTGCACAGTCTGTATCAGTGCATCTGCTATACAGGCTCGTTTTAGCTACTGTATATAGTCGAATACAAGTCAACCTCGTGTATAAGTCGAAAGTAATATTCAACCCTCTTAAGCTGGATTTTTATTGACTCAAGTATAAGTCTACCCAGCAAAGTTAATGGCTGCACTTTGGGCGCAGGAGGAGTTAATGACTGCACTGCATACAGTATTGCAGCCATTAACCCCTCCTGTTCCTTATGTGCAGCCATTACTTTCTCCAGTTTCCCAAGTGCTGCAATTAGTCACTCCCTTTTTTGAAGCCCGGTATTTTCCTCTTGCACCTTTTCTTGTTAGTTGTTGTGGCCATGACTTTCAGACCTGTGTTGTCTTGGCATTTCCTTTCCTCAAAGTATCACTTACCACAGGGTAAATTGCTGCAAATTGGAATGTCACTATTAATACACACACAAGTCAGTGTGCTCAGTGTTGCTCGTGACTCGTGTATAAGTCAACCCCTATACTTTTATGAAGTGAATCAGACCTACTGTACATTTCTAGACTTCTACTCAAATATATATGTAAATCAGACATTTTCTTTTCTTTTCTTTTTTCTGCTGTGTTTTTTTTAATTATAGTAGCACAAAATGATTACTGTAATATTCACCAATTTCACAAGAAAATAATGTTCCTGTATTTATGAACAGGTTTGTGGAATTGCTGTGTGAGAAAATCTTATTTTAATTATATAATTCCAAAAATGCATCTCTTCTTTATTTTTCTTTTATTAATTATTTACCATGGATATAAGTGTATCTACATTTTACTGTTACAAAGAAGGTCATTATGTTTTTAGAATGTATCAATTGACAGGCTTTAAAGTATGGATCTACTTACCGTGCATTTGTAGAAATAGGAACTGCAATTTCCCTTCCTACTATATGCAATCAGTTTAATATATGCAGTGCTTTTATTACTATTCCATATTGCAAGGACAATTTACCATAGTTTTTCTCACATGTGAAAGACTCCTATCTCCACTAATATTGCACTTAGTGTGTTACTCTCCTAAATGTATCTGCTATGTGTCCATTAAAGTTACAATTACAGTTTACCATCCCCAGAAATCAGAAAAGCATCACTTTCTAGAGTACTCACTGTTCAACCCTCATTA
Source organism: Hyperolius riggenbachi (assembly GCF_040937935.1). Classification (NCBI taxonomy): domain Eukaryota; kingdom Metazoa; phylum Chordata; class Amphibia; order Anura; family Hyperoliidae; genus Hyperolius; species Hyperolius riggenbachi. The sequence goes on from NC_090646.1 coordinate 156,541,096, forward strand.
AATGTATAGTTAGTCCTGTTAAATTCCTAAATCTTTTATCTTGCATAGAAAAGTTAAGGGCACATTCACATTTGCAGAACCAAACGGCTTCATTTCACTCAGGTACTGACAAATTTGTTGTAAGATGAAACAGCTGTCTACCTCTCTGTGCTGGTGCCCACATTGTGCTCACACTATGGCCTGCGTCTGTGCAGTAGCACACGTGTGAATGTGCATGGCTTTTCTCTCCATAGTAGTATGAAGCATGATATATATGAAGTATGAAGTGGCTTCATACTACTGTGCAGGTACAAACTCCCTGGTGCCTGCACAATGTGGCCTTGCTTGAATACACGAAAGGGAGCCATGGAAATAAGGCTAGTCCTTATGGTGTTTTCAAATAAAAGTACATAAACACAATTGTAATGCATTTAACCACTTCCCTACCACAGGTTATTTCCCCTTAAAAACCACACCGATTTTCAACATCACGCACCTCCCATTCATTTGCCAATAACATTATCTCTACTTATCACACCAAAACCAGGAACAAATGCCCATTCAGCGATCACAGATTGACGGGTGCACGCATGCACACATGCAATCGCGGGCAGCGCTGGCAACAAGGAAGAAATACACATATCTAGGCCCCTGAGCCAGAGGTGAAGGTCACAGGGGTGTAGGAAAGCGTAGCAGAGGTAGGGAAGCAGTTAATGATTACTCCACTTTATTACAAAAACTTGTTTAATGAGCACTGATCAGCCAAAGCTACCTGTCTAATATTGAAAAGATTCCACTTGTGCCATCACAATGGCTCTGACTTGTCAAGGCAGAAACCCACAAGACCTCTTAGTGTCCTTTGCCATCAAAGAATGCCATTGCCATGCCATCTACTTAGAATATTTATTTTCGTGACCACCCTGGAAGCCTGGAGAACCCCAAGTACCCTGACATGCAAATATGAATTTTATCACCCTTTATAATCTCACCATTGTTCAATTAAAGCAAATCTGTAGCACATTAAAAAAAAATCGGATACTTACCTGAGGAGAGGGGAGGCTCATCTCAGAGCCTTCCTTGTCCCCTCTCGGTGTCCTTGGTCCAGTGTTGTCCCCAATTCAAATTTGCCACCTCTGGGAGCCACTGGAAGTACTCGTTCTTAGGATCCTGAATTCGTATTCCACCAGTTGGTGGAATACATACAAAGGGAGTAGCATCGCTGGAATGAGGGGAAGAAGTAAGGTCTGAAAAGACTCTTTAGGATCTGGCGACTTTTCTCTCCATAGGTGAGCATCAAACTTTTTTTTAATTTAAATTAACTTCAGTATCACAATAGCAATGTGAGAGGGGGAAGGACCAACTCTGAAGTTTTTGTATGTGTATTAGAAATATATCCTAATGTGATATTACCATTCTTATGTTAGGTGGTCATTTTTGACATGGTATGTTCTACAAATAAATATGTGTGTGTACACCTGCACAGCAGCAGCTCCAATAGGTATTATTAGTATTAGTGGTTGTAGTAGTTCTATTATTATCGTTTAGGGCTAGTATTATTTTAGATGAGCCATTATTAGTATATTTACTCAGAATACCTAGAGCAGCATGCTTTGGAGCAAATTGACTATAACCAACAGTAACATTTATTTGAGTGCACAGATAGTCCATGTCAATTGTATTGGTATTTACACAATGTATGTAATGGGCATTGAGTAAAAAGTGCTGCTTTGTCTGCGTGTGTAAATTTTACAGCTGATTAGTAAATCTGCCCGTTTGTTACATAAAAGATTACCTGCGCAGAATCGTGTCCTGTAATAAAGATTGACACATAATAATAGATCTAATTCTGTAATTAATTACTTTGGAACTATGGTTTGTAAAGGATTGTCAGATACAATATATATATATATATACAGTATATATATATATACATATACATATATATATATATATATATATATATATATAAACAGTATATATAGATATCAGGGGATGAGCAGCACAAACCAAATTCTATGCAATTCAAAGCATGCACGCAGCACTAGAGAACCCCAATCTCCATAAGAAATATATAAATACAGAGGGGCTGCAGCACACAACAGGAAAACAGCGACAGGGGTTCCTGGCAATGCCCCAACGCGTTCAAGCTCACCGACTGCGCCAAAGCATGCCCGATCTGGTGAGTCCCACTCCAACCAGGCAAAAATGCCAGTTTTTATCAGCATTCTAGTGGGAACCATGTCAAAAGCCCAGGGGTCAACTAAATGGGAGAACTGAAATTAAAAACACCTCACCTTCTACTAGCTACTAACTGAACTATGAGCTCCGCTCATTTATATGCTTAACGGTGCTGGAGGTGGGTGTGGTTATGCACGCTCACAGGGGAAAATAATATATATCAGGGAATGAGCAGCACAAACCAAATTCTATGCAATACTATGCAAAGCATGCACGCAGCACTGGAGAACCCCAATCTCCATAAGAAATATATAAATACAGAGGGGCTGCAGCCCACAATAAGAAAACAGCGACAGGGGCTCCTGGCCTCACCCCAACATGTTCAAGCTCACCAACTGCGCCAAAGTGTCCCCGATCTGGTGAGTCCCACTCCAACCAGGCAAAAATGCCAGTTTTTATCAGCGTTCTAGTGGGAACCATGCCAAAAACCCAAGGGTCAACTAAATGGGAGTCTTGAAATTAAAAACACTTCACCTTCTACTAGCTACTGACTGAACAATGAGCTCATTTATATGCTTGACTGTGCTAGAGATGGGTGTGGTTTTATATACGGTATATATATATATATATATATATATATATATATATATATATATACATATATATATATATATATATATATATATATATATATATATATATAAATATATATATATATATATATATATACAGTGGTGTGAAAAACTATTTGCCCCCTTCCTGATTTCTTATTCTTTTGCATGTTTGTCACACTTAAATGTTTCTATTCATCAAAAACCATTAACTATTAGTCAAAGATAACATATTTGAACACAAAATGCAGTTTTAAATGATGGTTTTCATTATTTAGTGAGAAAAAAAAAACTCACAATCTACATGGCCCTGTGTGAAAAAGTGATTGCCCCCCTTGTTAAAAAATAACTTAACTGTGGTTTATCACACCTGAGTTCAATTTCTGTAGTCACCCCCAGGCCTGATTACTGCCACACCTGTTTCAATCAAGAAATCACTTAAATAGGAGCTATCTGACACAGAAGTAGACCAAAAGCACCTCAAAAGCTAGACATCATGCCAAGACCCAAAGAAATTCAGGAACAAATGAGAACAAAAGTACTGTAATTGAGATCTATCAGTCTGGTAAAGGTTATAAAGCCATTTCTAAAGCTTTAGGACTCCAGTGAACCACAGTGAGAGCCATTATCCACAAATGGCAAAAACATGGAACAGTGATGAACCTTCCCAGGAATGGCCGGCTGACCAAAATTACCCCAAGAGCGCAGAGAAAACTCATCCGAGAGGCCACAAAAGACCCCAGGACAACATCTAAAGAACTGCAGGCCTCACTTGCCTCAATTAAGGTCAGTGTTCAAGACTCCACCATAAGAAAGAGACTGGGCAAAAACGGCCTGCATGGCAGATATCCAAGGCGCAAACCACTTTTAAGCAAAAAGAACATTAAGGCTTGTCTCAATTTTGCTAAAAAAATCTCAATGATTGCCAAGACTTTTGGGAAAATATCTTGTGGACCGACGAGACAAAAGTTGAACTTTTTGGAAGGTGTGTGTCCCGTTACATCTGGCGTAGAAGTAACACAGGATTTCAGCAAAAGAACATCATACCAACAGTAAAATATGGTGGTGGTAGTGTGATGGTCTAGGGTTGTTTTGCTGCTTCATGACCTGGAAGGCTTGCTGTGATAGATGGAACCATGTATTCTACTGTCTACCAAAAAATCCTGGAGGAGAATGTACGGCCATTTGTTCGTCAACTCAAGCTGAAGCGATCTTGGGTGCTGCAGCAGGACAATGACCCAAAACACACCAGTAAATCCACCTCTGAATAGCTGAAGAAAAACAAAATGAAGACTTTGGAGTGACCTAGTCAAAGTCCTGACCTGAATCCTATTGAGATGTTGTGGCATGACCTTAAAAAGGCAGTTCATGCTAGAAAACCCTCAAATAGAGCTGAATTACAACAATTCTGCAAAGATGCTGTAAAAGACTCGTTGCAAGTTATCGCAAACGCTTGATTGCAGTTATTGCTGCTAAGGGTGGCCCAACCAGTCATTAGGTTCAGGGGGCAATTTCTTTTTCACACAGGGCCATGTAGGTTTTGAGGTTTTTTTCTCACTAAATAATAAAAACCATCATTTAAAACTGCATTTTGTGTTCAATTATGTTATCTTTGACTAATAGTTAACCGTTTTTGATGAGCAGAAACATTTAAGTGTGACAAACATGCAAAAGAATAAGAAATCAGGAAGGGGGCAAATAGTTTTTCACACCACTGTATATATATATATATATAATATACACAGTGGGATGCGAAAGTTTGGGCAACCTTGTTAATCATCGTGATTTTCCTGTATAAATCGTTGGTTGTTACAATAAAAAATGTCAGTTAAATATATCATATAGGAGACACACACAGTGATATTTGAGAAGTGAAATGAAGTTTATTGGATTTACAGAAAGTGCACAATAATTGTTTAAATAAAATGAGGCAGGTGCATAAATGTAGGCACTTTGTCATGTTATTGATTCCAAAACCTTTAGAACTAATTATTGGAACTCAAATTGGCTTGGTAAGCTCAGTAACCCCTGACCTACATACACAGGTGAATCCAATTATGAGAAAGAGTATTTAAGAGGGTCAATTGTAGGTTTCCTCTTCTTTTAATTTTCTCTGAAGAGTAGCAACATGGGGGGCTCAAAAGCACTCTCAAATGACCTGAAGACAAAGATTGTTCACCATCATGGTTTAGGGGAAGGACACAGAAAGCTGTCTCAGAGATTCAGCTGTCTTTTTCCACAGTTAGGAAAATATTGAGGAAATGGAAGACCATAGGCTCAGCTCAAGTTAAGGCTCAAAGTGGCAGACCAAGAAAAATCTCGGATAGACAGAAGCAACGAATGGTGAGAACAGTCAGAGTCAACCCACAGACAAGCACCAAAGACCTACAACATCTTCTTGCTGCAGATGGGGTCACTGTGCATCGTTCAACCATTCGGTGCACTTTACACAAGGAGATGCTGTTTGCGAGAGTGATGCAGAGGAAGCCCACAGCACAAACAGAGCCGCTTGAGGTATGCTAAAGCACATTTGGACAAGCCAGCTTTATTTTGGAATAAGGTGCTCTGGACTGATGAGTTATTTGGGCATAACAAGGGGCATTATGCATGGAGGAAAAAGAGCACAGCATTCCAAGAAAAACACCTGCCACCTACAGTAAAATATGGTGGTGGTTCCATCATGCTGTGGTGCTGTGTGGCCAGTGCAGGGACTGGGAATCTTGTCAAAGTTGAAAGACGTATAGATTCCACTCAGTATCAGCAGATTCTGGAGACCAATGTCCGGGAATCAGTGACAAAGCTGAAGCTGCCCCGAGGCTGGATCTTTCAACAAGACAACGACCCCAACCACTGCTCAAAATCCACTAAGGCATTCATGCAGAGGACAAGTACAACGTTCTGGAATGGCCATCTGAGTCCCCAGACCTGAATGTAATTGAAAATCTGTGGTGTGAGTTAAAGAGAGCTGTCCATGCTCGGAAGCCATCAAACCTGAATGAACTAGAGATGCTTTGTAAAGAGAAATGGTCCAAAATACCTTCAGCCAGAATCCAGACTCTCATTGGAACCTACAGGAAGCATTTAGAGTCAGTCATTTCTGCACAAGGAGGATCTACTAAATATCGATTTAATTTAATTTAATTTATTTTTTTATGCACCTGCCTAATTTGGTTTAAACAATTATTGTACACTTTCTTTAATCTCCATTTCACTTCTCAAATATCACTGTGTGTGTCTCCTATATGATATATTTAACTGACATTTTTTATTGTAACAACCAACAATTTATACAGGAAAATCATGAAGATTTACAAGGTTGCCCAAACTTTTGCATATATATATATATACAGGATCTTCTCAAAAAATTAGCATATTGTGATAAAGCTCATTATTTTCTGTAATGTACTGATAAACATTAGACTTTCATATATTTTAGATTCAAATACACACAACTGAAGTAGTTCAAGCCTTTTATTGTTTTAATATTGATAATTTTGGCATACAGCTCATGAAAACCCAAATTTCCTATCTCAAAATATTAGCATATTTCATCCGACCAATAAAAGAAAAGTGTTTTTAAAACAAAAAAAGTCAACCTTAAAATAATTATGTTCAGTTATGCACTCAATACTTGGTTGGGAATCCTTTTGCAGAAATTACTGCTTCAATGCGGCGTGACATGGAGGCAATCAGCCTGTGGCACTGCTCAGGTGTTATGGAGGCCCAGGATGCTTCAATAGCGGCCTTAAGCTCATCCAGAGTGTTGGGTCTTGCGTCTCTTAACTTTCTCTTCACAATATCCCACAGATTCTCTATGGGGTTCAGGTCAGGAGAGTTGGCAGGCAATTGAGCACAGTAATACCATGGTCAGTAAACCATTTACCAGTGGTTTTGGCACTGTGAGCAGGTGCCAGGTCGTGCTGAAAAATAAAATCTTCATCTCCATAAAGCTTTTCAGCAGATGGAAGCATGAACCCACTTTTGAACCAGAAACAGCGGCAGAAGCTCCTGACCTTGGCTACAGACAAGTAGCACTGGACTGTTGCTCAGTGGTCCAAAGTACTTTTTTCGGATGAAAGCAACTTTTACATGTCATTCGGAAATCAAGGTGACAGAGTCTGGAGGAAGACTGGGGAGAGGGAAATGCCAAAATGCCTGAAGTCCAGTGTCAAATACCCACAGTCTGTGATGGTCTGGGGTGCCATGTCAGCTGCTGGTGTTGGTCCACTGTGTTTTATCAAGGGCAGGGTCAATGCAGCTAGCTATCAGGAGATTTTGGAGCACTTCATGCTTCCATCTGCTGAAAAGCTTTATGGAGATGAATATTTCATTTTTCAGCACGACCTGGCACCTGCTCACAGTGCCAAAACCACTGGTAAATGATTTACTGACCATGGTATTATAGTGCTCAATTGGACTGCCAACTCTCCTAACCTGAACCCCATAGAGAATCTGTGGGATATTGTGAAGAGAAAGTTGAGAGACGCAAGACCCAACACTCTGAATGAGCTTAAGGCCGCTATCGAAGCATCCTGGGCCTCCATAACACCTGAGCAGTGCCACAGGCTGATTGCCTCCATGCCATGCCGCATTGAAGCAGTAATTTCTGCAAAAGGATTCCCTACCAAGTATTGAGTGCATAACTGAACATAATTATTTGAAGGTTGACTTTTTTTGTTTTAAAAACACTTTTCTTTTATTGGTCGGATGAAATATGCTAATATTTTGAGATAGGAAATTTGGGTTTTCATGAGCTGTATGCCAAAATCATCAATATTAAAACAATAAAAGGCTTGGACTACTTCAGTTGTGTGTATTTGAATCTAAAATATATGAAAGTCTAATGTTTATCAGTACATTACAGAAAATAATGACCTTTATCACAATATGCTAATTTTTTGAAAAAATCCTGTATATATATATATATATATATATATATATATATATATATATATATATATATATATATATATATATAAAATTAAATCTTATCTAAATATTAAAGTGCCAGTGATGCGAAAAAAACCCCAAAAACTTCTAATATAATGAATTATATGCGTATTACGGATAATATTAGTAGCGAAGGAAAGAGTCATCTTTTTATTTTCAGTTATATAGCTTTTTTTATTTAAAACATTGCATCATTCTGTCATATTTGCAAATACAATCCACACTCTGTATTTTAAACACTAAAACAGAGCAGAGCTAATGACCCTTTGGACTCCTCTGCAGTAAAACGTTATCTGAAGCTGCCTCTCACTGTTTCTTTGATGCATAATCGCTTCAGAAAAAATAACTGTCTTCAACCCCAGTTTGGTCAGAGAAGCTCTTTTCCATAGATAACAACTGAAGTTTCTTAACTTTTCCTGTACTGGCAAACAATATGATACTATTTTCTTTTCTACTAGTGTTCCATTTCTTAGCTGTACTACGCATACAATTCACTATACCATAAGTTTATTTTCACTTCAGAATCCCTTTAAGTTGCTGACCGCCATTATATTCCCTCATCTACATTTGGTAAAGTTTTCAAATCATTTCACTCCCTTGCCTCCTGTGGTGCATGCTCGCCCGCTGACTGAATTGTGCAATGCTACAAATCCCACTTATGAATCAATCCCCTCCACTAATAGGAATATCAGATTAGCAGCAAGCTTGTTGCAGCCCCTCTCGTTCTGAATGGTTTCTTACAGGAGCAGTGAAACGCCATTGATAATTACATCTAACTCCCCCTTCGCACAGAACACCAACGCTGACATGGTAACAGGAATTTTAGATGTGGTAATGGCTTACTCTGTATTCTTAAGTAATGCAATAAAACCGTTCAAAAGACAGCATATGCTCGCCAGCTCTTTGGATACTGTCTACATTAATCACAACAGGTTCTCTTTAATATCTCTTACAGATATATCTGGGATGAAAGAATCTATCTTGTTCTACCTAGATTCATTGTTTTCCAGTCTGTTTGCTTGGCAGCAACATATACGGTTCACAGGTGGCTCGGCAGAACGTTACATTGGGCGCCGAAAATAAATGTAGACAGCATTGTAATCTTTCAGCAAAGGCTTTTTTAATTCATCTTGCATTGCGCTTACGTTATAGCCTTCAAAATCAGCATTGTAAGCAGCTACCGTTGAAATATACTGGCTTTTTTACTCTTTGCATCTGTTGTCATGGCGATGTAGATTTGCAACCCTGTCTCTTTGCCGCTGATCATTGCTTTTTATAGGTTCTCTATCTTTTAAGCTAGATTTGAACAGTCATCTCTCTGTTTTAAGACCATCAATCCTTTCTTTCAAAGCCTTTTGTTCTATTGCTATGCCCAAAAGGATTTCCTAATAACATGAAAGGAGAGAGAGCAAAGGTGTTTTCTATGGGCTGATTTTTTTTTTTTTCTTATGTCAGACTTCGCCTAAGGCTAAAGAAAGCTGAGACTATGCCCAAAAGGATTTGATATTAACTTAAGTAAGGAGCGTGCATATTTTACATGGGCGGGAGAAGTAGCCTCTGATGTCAAAACTTTGCCTGGGGCAGGTGTGTTCAGGACAAAATAAAAGACATTTCTCAGTTTATTAAAAAAAAAAATCTCCTTGCTCTTTCGTGTATATTATAAGAAGTGGCATTTAACTTTGGCAGACATGGCATAATTAGATACTTTTAAGCGGGGAGAAATATAGCAGAATGTGGGGATGAGAGGCATGTAATAGATGAAATCTGCATTCGCATTGTTTTTTTTTTTTCCAGGGAGGTCCTGTGTGGCTTTTGGCTTCCTAAGGAAGTCTATGATTTTTTTATTATTATTATTTTTTCTACAGGCACATTATGGAAATGTTAAAAGGATTATGCCAGTGTTCAGAATTGAACATAGAAGAAACTAATTGGAATGAACCTGTTATTATCATTCATCCTCAGAAATATATATAGAAGAGGCAAGTTTGTTCACACTGGCATGATTTTTATTTAATTTTTCTCAAACTTTTTTTTTTGTAACACTATTTTTATTAGCTTCAAAGGTATAGGCAGAACAAGACTTTTTCTCAAACTTGATTACAAAAGGAGAGAGTCTGACAGACAATGATAGCAAAATATGTCTGTGCAAGAGATTATAGGTATTGCAAGATAGGTATTCACAAAAATACAGTAGGTTTCATGAAAGACAACCAATCACTGGGGAGATGTACATCATAACTCTATACACACTTAGGTGGTGAAATTGTAGATACAAATAACCCAACCATATGAATATGAACAAACACAATTAATTGGTCAAAGTTCACTTTTCTTCGTAACACACACGTTTTGTAGGAAGTCTCTAGAGCAAAGTGCCTCATTTATTCTTATTTTACATACATTTTAGCATGGTACAGAAGGACCAAGTATCATGTAACCTGTTTCTGCAGCTCTATGTCCAGCATCGCATGCCATTGGAGGGCCATACTTGGCCCAAGTTATTCTGGGAGTTTTAAAGCCTTGTTGGCCATGCTTGGCGGGAGTAAGGACAAAGGTGAAATGGAGACACCACACTTCTTTAGTGCTGTACCAGTTTAACCCCATTTACATAGCTGGGGGACTGCCCCTCAGATGTGATCTGCATTGGTTTTGAATTTTGTGGTTCACAGCTGCCTAGTAGCTGCCAATCACAACCACTTTTGTGGTTGGGGGTGTAGACACTGCATTTGTGGCAGGTCACTTGTTGAGGGGTGGATGACCTGGACAGTTTGGCTGCTTGCCTGACCTAAGCCTAAGGTATAGGCAGAACAAGACTTTTTCTCAAACTTGATTACAAAAGGAGAGAGTCTGACAGACAATGATAGCAAAATATGTCTGTGCAAGAGATTATAGATATTGCAAGATAGGTATTCACAAAAATTCAGTAGGTTTCATGAAAGACAACCAATCACTAGGGAGCTGTAGATCATAACCCTATCCACACTCAGGTGGTGAAATTGTAGATACAAATAACCCAACCATATGAATATGAACAAACAAAATTAATTGGTCAAAGTTCACTTTTCTGGATGAACTGGACAGTTTGGCTGCTTGCCTGACCTAAGCCTTAAAGTGGACCTGGACTCTTGCACAGGACAGAACGAAAACATAGAAACATGCACCCTGTATGTATTTAGAGTATTTAGCCTGTCTAATTCCCCCTCATCTGTGTCTAATCACAAGTTGCAGTTTGATCCCTCAGTTGTGTCAGCTGACTGCCATGACAGATAAGCTCACTTGAAAGCACAGTATGTTAATAATATGTCTGCTTCCATGAAAGCAGGAAGTAGAAACAGTGCAGATTTATTGCAGGATTTGTATCAGCTGTAACAAAGAAACGTTTTTTCTTTAAAGGTTATTTAAGCTGTTGCATATCTTTTAGAGCAGAGAGGAAGTTCTGAGTTCAGGTCCGCTTCAATTGCCTGTCCTATGTCTGTCTTGTCTGTCCCGTCAAATTCTACATTGTGGCAATAGACAAAGGAGAAAAGACCTATCTTCAGCAATATAAACACTTATAATATGCATTCTGTTGAGACTAATGCAAACTTCTCAACGCTACATCAACTCTTAACCGTCATAGAGCGTTTCATATTCTACAGAAACAAACCTTTAAAGTGAACCTGTATGAACTGATTAAGAAAGTGGCTGAGTTAATTATAGGGATGCTAATCACTTGGCTGATTAGCCAGTAATGTCTAAGTCACACACCTATGGTAATTATGCAGTATAGGCCAACTAATGTGAAAACCATCAGATTATTAGATTTCTTTTGGGTTACTAACTCACTATGGTAGTTAGGCAACAAAGTCAGCAATGTCATCACCTTCCATAATCTACAAGTGCTGTAGGGGTTAAAAGACCATGTACTATTGCCGTTTAATAAAATATAGGGATACAACTGTATACTCCATTCTCACCGGGTCAGCTAGTTGCTGCAGAGCAGATCTTATAATGCAGTCTATCCATGCATGAACTCTGGGATTGATCCAGGGGCCTCTGTTATTTTGGAATGGGCTTATTATTTAGTGTGAATGTGACACTATTCATGCTTTCCCCCCTTGAAAGGGATCCAAGTTGGCTAATTTCCTGTTTACTTCTGCTTGTCTGAAGCAAGTGATGTGATGGCTGACTGAATAGATTTTCTTACCCATAGTGTTACGACGAGGCCTAGCTGGCTGGTATTGGCGTGAAGGACCAGTTTTCTGCTATCCTGCTGTATGCAATTACTTTGATTCCCTTGTTTGTTGATATGCCGTAACTAGCAGTGCTTGACCCAATGTTTCTTCGGTAAAATGCTTTGAAGCACATCGTTTGCAGTGAGGGTCACACAAGTCATGAATGCAAACAGTCTTTCAACTTCTGTATAGTGCTGAATGAAGGAGCTATGTTCAGATGGCCGTCCTTGAATTGCAGATAAAATTCTCATAAACTCTGCATGGCTTTCAGATACTCTGCATCACTTTCTCTCAGTTCTTTGGTATCCTTGTTAACCAATTTGATGGCACATTTTCCACATTTATAGATAGAAATTGTGAAAAGAACATGCATTTTTACAATACTGATTTCACTCTTGATGGAAACCTGTAGGGAAAATATGCCCAATTTGGGTACTTAAAGGCAGAAAGGAGGATCGCTCCGTAGTGTGACTACATTTTATTAAAAAACCAATGCACTAAGGGTTACACTTACAGAGTATTAGTTAAAAACAGTCATGTAGGTGGGCGTGAAGCCCTTGCATACGCCCTGGGTGGGTGCAGCCAATGGCAGGAAGTGGCCCAGATTGAAAAGGTGCCTTGGTGCACCACCGCTGGACTATCATGTGTTAGTGATGTCTGACACAAGCGTGGACACGCTGAAATGCCCCGTGACGTCATCAGCACACGATAGTCTAACCCAGGCACCTTTTCCATCTGGTCCACTTACTGCCATGGACCACAGTGGTTCGAGGCTGCACCCACCCAGGATGTATGCAAGGGCTTCATGCCCACCTACATGCCTGTTTTTAACTTCTAATAAAATGTTGTCACACTACGGAGCACTCATCCTCTCTGCCTGTTTGACTCCTCTGCCAAAGCCCACTATACAGCCCGGATTTCCAGGAACTGCTAGAGTGCAAGGAACCCCTCCCCCCACCTGCTGTTCTACCTTTGAACAAGCAGAGCAATATTTTACATCAATATAGGTATTTATCTAGGTAGAGGACAGCCTCTGGATATTCCAGAGGCTTTCCGTCTTTCCGCATCCCGATTCTCCTTGCTGTTTACTCACTGGGTTTAGCTAAAAATCTTTGACAAGCACTTGTCAGTGGAACATGGACCCACTGGGGCTTTGGTGGAAACAGCTGAGATCGATCAGGTTCATGCCACTGCACATGCACGAGCCATCTGGGCCTGTGCAGTAGTATGGACCCAATAGGGCCCGGCTTTTTCTGCCTGAGCCAAAGTGGGTCAGTGCTCTGCCAGGCCATTGTTAGATTGGCCTGGCAGAGGAGGACGAGGGAAGACTATGGAGGATCAAGAGGCTTCCCCCTCCTGAGGCAAGTATGTTAATCGATCATGTGCAAACATCACAGGTTTGCTTTAAATTGGAAATTTTGCTTATTTAGGAATGTGTGGGATATATTGGAGCTCGTCTTGATGTATTTGGGGGTAGAATGCACTGGTGCGCTTGAACATGACCTTCCTGTTCACACCCTCTAAATATCTTTATCAGTGCAAACCAGTGCCTTTATATCTGAAACTAGCTTACTATCATAGGAAAGCAAACCTCTGATTGGTTAGCCTGATGATGCCAATTGCAATGAATAGCCAGTTATTTTGTCTCTCTCCTTCCTATGACACTATAATGTATAATTTATTGTAAACCTGAACTGAATAAAGAGGAAGTGAGCTGAAAAATATCAAAATGAATAAAATTGCTTATTTTTTACAATATTACTTTAGACATCACTTAATCAGTGTTTACCCATTATTAAATCTTTCCGCACCGTTTTACATTCTGGAATTTACGTTGCTGCATAATGTTCGTTTACTATGTGTTTTGAAGCCAGTGAAAATTACATCTGCTCTGGGAGGAGAATTCTGCAACACATAGCGTGTGTAACTAAACAACGGGCGCTGCGTGCAAAAGCCGCACGGTAGTGATGTATCACTGCAGATACTTCTTCACTAGCGCGGTCACTGCTATGTTACTTAACATAGTGGCGGCCACACTAGTGAGGTGTTGCGTTAGCGATACATTACTACAGCGCGGCTATAATAAGCAGCGCCCATTGTTTAGTTACGCACGCTATGCTGCCACTAGCACGCGTAGTGTAGCATGCATGACAACAAAATTAAATTGTGCTGATTTAATAGCGCGAGCAACAGGAGGTTTCCCACACTATTTACCTTAGTGAATCTGACTTACATTTTACTGGATTAGTCTCATGCTTGTTCCAGGGTTTTGACTCTTACCCTACTTCTGCCAGAAGATCATTAGGGCTGCCAGGCAACTGGCATTGTTTACAAGGAAATAAATATGGCAGCCTCCATATCCTGCTGACCTCGGGTTCCCTTTAATCTCTGCATGTAGGAGGGGCTGTGCAGAAGCGCTGACACCAACCATTGCTTAAAAATCTTAAATATCTGTACAAGATGTAAATTGTGTATTTTAAACATATCCACCCCCATCTCTTCTACACTATGACAATTAAATTCAAACTTAAAGGTAATTTTTTTTAAATAGGAACTGTAGTGAAAATAACCAAATAAATAAACCTAATCAATAAAATTGCTTTTTTTTTTTTCAATATTCATTAATAAAAAATGTAGTCAGTGTTTACCCATTGTAGGATCTTTCCTCACCCTGATTTGCATTTAGTTCTGTCAGGTGCAGCTCTAGGAAATGTTTGTTTCTGAGAATTCTGCAGCCAGTGTAAACAATGCCTGATCTCCCCGGATGTGCTGGATAGAAAATTCTGCATAGTTAAAGGACCTAGGCTAAGCATCAGTGGGATCATTGGGAGGGCGAGGCTACATACCAATAAACAGTAATATATACATATGGAAAGTGCTTCTGATGCTAAAACCAGGAAAATTACCATAAAAGTGGATAATCTGAATAATTTTCTGCATTCTGCTATATGTCACTACAGTGACTCTTTAATTTTGGATGATAATGAAAATAGTTAAAACCTCTAATGGATTTTTATTACTGTCTTAGTCTCCAGCGACTCCTTTGTGTCCCAGGGACCTCCGTAGCTTTGATATAAACCCTGGAGTTCTGGAGGCAGAGATCTTAGAAATGGGGGCCCAATGAGAGATTAGCTGTGGACCCCCACAGTTTGTACTTATGCCCCTGGCACTGTTTGATTAGTTTTAGGAAAAAACCTAAGGTGGAGAATATCTACTATTCAGATCTAGTTTATTATGCATTATAAAACATATGCATTTGTCTGGAACTTAAATTGATCAAAAAAAATGTTTATGTTTTTTTGATATTACTCATATACTACCTTCAGAGGTTGTGGGCAAAATCACATTGACATTTTAATAAACACCTACAAATATAATGTTAAGAATGGGAGCCCACCCATTGGTTACCACTACCACAAAATAGGAGCATGCCGGTTTAACACATACAGTATAAAACCACCATCAAAATGTAAGTATGCCAGCAGCTACAAGGTAATAAACTTTATTGCACAATTACAAACAAATGAAAATCATTAAAATCACTATCTCCATTGGGGCCATTATGTATGGAGAGTGCTGCCCCGCTACACTACAGCAGGTCTCAACTCAAACAGTACCGCACATACCACATCAATCACGTCCCATCAGTTCATAACTGTCACAGCCTGTGATTGATGAGTGTAGTTACGAGTACAGTTCCATGTGCTTTGTCATAAGTACTTTATATTGGAGTGATCAGACCAAAAAGTTCCAATTGAATCCAACCTCCGTTCACGATAAGATTTCAGTCCAATCCTTATGCCTCCATGAATCAGTTGACACTGTGTATTAGCGGTATGAGAACAGCCCTGCCACAGCTTATCCTCCACTAGTACATCAGACCCTCTATACAGCGGCCTAAGTAGATTGAGAACACTTAAACCAGCATTCGCTGGACTCAAAACTCTTGGTCCGCCAATGTATGTATGTGGCCAGTAGTGTTGGGCGAACATCTGGATGTTCGGGTTCGGTGTGGTTCGGCCGAACATGCCCCTGATGTTCGGCATGTTCGAGCCGAACCCCGAACCCAACCCGAACATGTCCCTTTGGGGCCCCTATAGGGTCCCAGCATAAAGGGAGAGCATGCCCCGAGTGCGCGGGGGGGGGGGGGGAAATGCCCCCCACCCCTCCCCGCTAAGCTCTCCCTTTTGCCGGTTCCCTATAATGTTAAATTTAAGCCCCCCAAAAGTACCTGAGGAGGAGGGCAGGAAGCGGGCAGCCGGAGATGCTAGGCGCTAGTACCATCTGGTACTTCCGCCCTCTCTTGACGCACCTCCTGTTTACATTTGAAGTCGCATCAAGAGAGCGCAGAAGTACCGCGATGACGCGAACGAGGGTACGCGTCATCTACATGATGACACGTACCCTCGTACGCGTCATCGCGGTACTTCTGCGCTCTCTTGACGCGACTTCAAATGTAAACAGGAGGTGCGTCAAGAGAGGGCGGAAGTACCAGATGGTACTAGCGCCTAGCATCTCTGGCTGCCCGCTTCCTGCCCTCCTCCTCAGGTACTTTTGGGGGGCTTAAATTTAACATTATAGGGAACCAGCAAAAGGGAGAGCTTAGCGGGGAGGGGTGGGGGGCATTTCCGACCCCCCCCGCGCTCGGGGCATGCTCTCCCTTTATGCTGGGACCCTATAGGGGGCTATGTTCGGCCAGACATGGCTGTGTTTGGCCGAACAAAGAAGGCCTGTTCGGGTTCGT
The DNA here is from genome assembly GCF_040937935.1 of Hyperolius riggenbachi. Taxonomy (NCBI): domain Eukaryota; kingdom Metazoa; phylum Chordata; class Amphibia; order Anura; family Hyperoliidae; genus Hyperolius; species Hyperolius riggenbachi. The sequence goes on from NC_090646.1 coordinate 156,557,772, forward strand.
GCAGCTCATGGTGTTCGGGGGGTGCCGAACCGAACCCGAACAGGCCAAAATCCGGGCGAACCTGAACAGTGGCGAACACTGTTCGCCCATCACTAGTGGCCAGTCACCCTGTTTAGCTATGGGAACAGGAACGTTAAGCCCACTGGCTCAACACTCTTCAATCTCCTTTGTGCAGTAAGGCTTTTGGTCAGAGTATGAGTGAGTTTGCCACGTCCTCCACTTACATCAGCCACCAGCGTGCACCTCAGCGTGGAGCAGCGCTTCTGCCCTCAGCCCCCCCTCCCCCTGGTGTGACATCACTTGCTTATGCATTACGCATGCTTAACAGCACGATTCCTCAAAGCGTTGACATTGTCACCTCCAAGTGTTAATAAACACTTGTCTAATTTCATATATTTCCCTCTGGTAAGGGGGCAGCAGTGGTATCAGTGTATTGCTCCTCTCTCCATAGACATAAAAAGAAATGCATGGGTGAGCCTAGTGTCCTTGTTTGTGCACTGCCCTTGGATGCAGTGCTTACTAGCGTGTAAGATTACGTCTGCAAGATCCATCCCCTCTAATGGACAGCATTACATCTGGAAGCAGAAAAGCCATATGTACTGTATTTACAATATTACCCAGAAACAAAGGGGCAAGAATGAGGACAATGGATGTTTTGCTTTTTTCTAGCACTGCCTAATGTACTGCATTATTGGTAACGAATACTGTTTTAGAGACATGGAATGGGTTCCGCTTGTGAACATTGATTTACCAAGGAAAATTGCTTTAGTCTGCTTGAAAGCTGTATTGAAAAACAATTATGAGAAAGTTAATGAAACACTACGCTTTATTTTACATTATTATATGAGCGTTTTGTTAGAAGGCGAGAACAAAAGCCCATCACAGAAGAACAAAGCGCAGACATGGGTGCCAAGCGAGAAGAGCAGGGAAGAAGTAGTGTGTCACACAAGGTGTATAACATGAACATGCAAAGTGATTACACAATGACTTCCAGTACGTCTTCATTTCACCTATTCTATTTTTAATCACAACTCTCCACTTAACAGAACAAACTAATGAAGCTGTTAGTCCCAGGGAGCTGCTTTCTTCTTTCCATATGTTAGTGGCATATTCATTTAACAGTAAGCAAATGCAGTATAGTGAGACCATCAGCATTAGACATTCAAGATGAAATCTGTCTTATAACGTTTTTAAAATCTATTATGGTGCCCTTTCCACCATAGAGGGGTTGAGGTACATGTGATAAGTGTGAGACGGTAGGAGCTGATTATTGCCTGGGTGTATACATAAAACGGGGAAGTTGTGGTGCAAGGTAAAGAGAATATTTTCTCTTTTGCTCTAGATGTAGTATTATTGGTAATGGCACCGATATTTTACTATTGACTATCCTAACCTAACTCTCACATTGTCTTTCTCCTACCTACGCCTTACACCCCCCCCCCCCCACCCCCCACCCCCATTGCACACACACCACCTAACACTAACCCACCTGTACCCGCCACTAATTGAAACCCCTGATTTAGTCTGCTGATAAGTCCCACCTCTAAGTACCATGCACTATTATTATACAGCTGGTATGAGCAATTACAATATTAACATTATTGTCAATGGGGCACCAATATGACCAAGGGCGAGTGGGCACCATAATTACTGTTTTCATTGCTTGGTACCACTTCTGAGTTTTCACATATCAATCTCACTAATAGCATTTTTCTACACAAAACACTCCTCACCTAATCCCTTATTCAATTAACATTTTCTAATCATTTTTCAATCTTTTCTTTTAACCACTTAAGGACCACAGTCTTTTCGCCCCTTAAGGACCAGAGCATTTTTCTCCATTCAGACCACTGCAGCTTTCACGATTTATTGCTCGGTCATACAACCTACCATCTAAATGAATTTTACCTCCTTTTTTTGTCACTAATACAGCTTTCTTTTGATGCTATTTGATTGCTACTGCAAGTTTTAGTTTTTATTATATTCATAAAAAAAGACTTGAATTTTGTCAAAAAAATGATTTTTTTAACTTTCTGTGCTGACATTTTTCAAATAAAGTAAAATTTCTGTATACATTTTTGTCCAAATTTATTGTGCTACATGTCTTTGATAAAAAAAAAAAAAAAACATTCAGTGTATATTTATTGGTTTGGGTAAAAGTTATAGCATTTACAAAATGGTGCCAAAAGTGAATTTTCCCATTTTGAAGCATCTATGACTTTTCTGAGCACCTGTCATGTTTCATGAGGTGCTAAAATTCCAGGATAGTATAAATACCCCACAAATGACCCCATTTTGGAAAGAAGACATCCCAAAGTATTCACTGAGAGGCATGGTGAGTTCATAGAAGATTTTATTTTTTGTCACAAGTTAGTGGAAAATGACACTTTGTGACAAAAAAAAAAAAAGTTTCCATTTCTGCTAACTCGTGACAAAAAAATATGAAATCTGCCACGTACTCACTATGCTCCTCTCTGAATACCTTGAAGTGTCTACTTTCCAAAATGGGGTCATTTGTGGGGTGTGTTTACTGTCCTGGCATTTTGGGGGGTTCCTAATTGTAAGCACCCCTGTAAAGCCTAAAGGTGCTCATTGGACTTTGGGCCCCTTAGCGCAGTTAGGCTGCAAAAAAGTGCCACACATGTGGTATTGCCGTACTCAGTAGAAGTAGCATAATGTGTTTTGGGGTGTATTTTTACACATACTCATGCTGGGTGGGAGAAATATCTCTGTAAGTGACAATGTTTTTGATTTTTTTTACACACAATTGTCCATTTACAGAGATATTTCTCCCACTCAGCATGGGTATGTGTAAAAATACACTGCAAAACACATTATACTACTTCTCCTGAGTACGGCAATACCACATGTGTGGCACTTTTTTGCACCCTAACTGCGCTAAGGGGCCCAAAGTCCAATGAGTACCTTTAGGATTTCACAGGTCATTTTGAGACATTTGGGTTCAAGACTACTCCTCACGGTTTAGGGCCCCTAAAATGCCAGGGCAGTATAGGAACCCCACAAATGACCCCATTTTAGAAAGAAGACACCCCAAGGTATTCAGTTAGGAGTATGGTGAGTTCATAGAAGATTTTATCTTATAGTCACAAGTTAGCGGAAATTGATTTTTATTGTTTTTTTTTTTCATAAAGTGTCATTTTCCGCTAACTTGTGACAAAAATAAAATCTTCTATGAATTCACCATACTCCTAACAGAATACCTTTGGGTGTCTTCTTTCTAAAATGGGGTCACTTGTGGGGTTCCTATACTGCCCTGGCATTTTAGGGGCCCTAAACCTTGAGAGTAGTCTTGAACCCAAATGTCTCAAAATGACCTGTGAAATCCTAAAGGTACTCATTGGACTTTGGGCCCCTTAGCGCAGTTAGGCTGCAAAAAAGTGCCACACATGTGGTACTGCCGTACTCGGAAGAAGTCGTATAATGTGTTTTGTGGTGTATTTTTACATATACCCATGCTGGGTGGGAGAAATATCTCTGTAAATGACAATTTTTTAGATTTTTTTTACACACAATTGTCCATTTACAGAGATAAATGGTATGGCCATACCACATGTGTGACACTTTTTTGCAGCCTAGGTGCTAAGGGGCCCAACGTCCTATTCACAGGTCATTTTGAGGCATTTGGTTTCTAGACTACACCTCACGGTTTAGGGCCCCTAAAATGCCAGAGCAGTATAGGAACTCCACAAGTGACCGCATTTTAGAAAGAGGACACCCCAAGGTATTCCGTTAGGAGCATGGTGAGTTCATAGAAGATTTTATTTTTTGTCACAAGTTAGTGGAAAATGACACATTGTGAAAAAAACAATAAAAATCAATTTCCGCTAACTTTTGACAAAAAATAAAATCTTCTATGAACTCGTCATACACCTAACGGAATACCTTGGGGTGTCTTCTTTCTAAAATGGGGTCACTTGTGGGGTTCCTATACCGCCCTGGCATTTTAGGGGCCCAAAACCGTGAGTAGTCTGGAAACCAAATGTCTCAAAATGGCTGTTCAGGGGTATAAGCATCTGCAAATTTTGCTGACAGGTGGTCTATGAGGGGGCGAATTTTGTGGAACCGGTCATAAGCAGGGTGGCCTCTTAGATGACATGTTGTATTGGGCCTGATCTGATGAATAGGAGTGCTAGGGGGGTGACAGGAGGTAATTGATGGGTGTCTCAGGGGGTGGTTAGAGGGGAAAATAGATGCAATCAATGCACTGGGGAGGTGATCGGAAGGGGGTCTGAGGGGGGTCTGAGGGGGACCTGAGGGTTTGGCCGAGTGATCAGGAGCCCACACGGGGCAAATTAGGGCCTGATCTGATGGGTAGATGTGCTAGGGGGTGATTGATGGGTGTCTCTAGGTGTGATTAGAGGGGGGAATAGATGCAAGCAATGCACTGGCGAGGTGATCAGGGCTGGGGTCTGAGGTCGTTCTGAGGGTGTGGGCGGGTGATTGGGTGCCCAAGGGGCAGATAAGGGTCTGATCTGATGTGTAGCAGTGACAGGTGGTGAAGGGGGTGATTGATGGGTAATTAGATGGCAGAACAGATGTAAACAATGCACTTTGAAGGTGATCTGAGGGTAGGTCTGCGGGCGACCTGATGGTGTGGGAGGGTGATCAGATGCCCGTAAGAGGCAGGTTAGGTTCTGGTTCTGATGGGAGGCAGTGACAGGAGGTGACCGGGTGATTGACGGGTGATTGACGGGTGATTGACAGGTGATTACAGGGGAGAATAGATAAATACAGTACACAGGGGGGGAGGTCTAGGGGGGTCTGAGGTCGTTCTGAGGGTGTGGGTGGGTGATTGGGTGCCTTAGGGGCAGATAGGGGTCTGATCTGATGGGTAGCAGTGACAGGTGGTGATTGACGGGTGATTGACGGGTGAATGACAGGTGATTGACAGGGGAGGATAGATGTATACAGTACACAGGGGGGTCTGGGGAGGATCTGAGCGTGTGGGGGGGGTGTGATCAGGAGCCCCCAGGGGGAAGTTTAGGGACTAATTTAAAAAATAGTGTTGACAGATAGTGACAGGGAGTGATTGATGGGTGATTAGGGGGGTGATTGGGTGCAAACAGGGGTCTGAGGGGTGGGCAGGGGGGTCTGAGGGGTGCTGTGGGCGATCAGAGTGAAGGGGGGGGCAGATCAGTGGGACACTGGGACCACCAGGGCAGGAGGCAGCCTGTATAATACGCTTTGTATACATTACAAAGCGTATTATACAATTCCATGGTGGCGATCTGGGAGCTAGTAACCAACCGGCGCTTCCAAACGGCCGGCGGGTTACTGCGTGAGGGGGGCGGAGCCTGTCGCTGGCGGCTGATCGCGTCACGAATGATGCGATCACCGCATAACCACGCCCGCTGCCGCCGCGGTCGGCAAGTGATTAAATAACTTTTCACCACTTTGCAATTGAAAAAGTACCAAAAAGGTAGTTGAAAAAGTACTATTAAAATTATGTTGAGCTTGCTGGTGGTTTAAAAGGCATTTAATAGACGAGATGTGAAAATATTACCTAGGAGAAAAAGTTAATTACACATGGACCCGGATGTGATAGTCACCGTTTCATTAGTTTAGCAATCACAGGAGTAAGGAGCTCTCCCTAGTGCTGAACTTCTGCTGTCACTGACAGTAGATTTTCAATACACAGGATTTTATTTTTCTATTTGACACCTCCATTTAGGGAAAGAAATACTGTAATCTCCCTCCACAGGCTCACCCTTTGCACACAATAGATTGAAAACCTTTATCATGTAAAAAATGAAATCTTTTTAACTTACTGACAGTCTGTGAAAACGCAACAGTAGAGTTTTAAAGGACAATGTGAGTAGTTGTAAAATGTAAAATGCATACATATAAATATATATTTATTCCAGAGTAAAATGCACTATAAATTACGTTTTTCCGATATTTCTGTCAGAGAAAATTTTATTGATCAGTTAGGTTTTCGAATAGTCCATCTCCTTGTGAGCAATTTTTTGTTATTTCTTTATTTACTTAACCTCCTTGGCGGTTTTACCGACCTAAGCTCGGGGTAGAAAAAAAAAGCTGCTAGTGGTGATCCCGAGCTCAGGTCGGGGTAGGGAGTGCAGCGCTTTACCTGCAAATGTGGAGTCCCGCGCGCGACCGCACTGCGCAGCGGGACTCCAGCCTCTCTTCCCGGCAGTGTGGGGTAATTCCCTGGCCGCCGGGATCCCCATGTCCCCGCTATTCTTCCGGGGACCCGCCGGCCAATCGGAGCGGCGGAGCGGCGGTGGCGTCGTGATGTCATCGGGGCAGGACTAGTATTTAAAACGAACTTCTCTATATTAGAGAAATATAGAGAAGTTTGTTTATATGTATATTAGCCCCATCCAGTGGACAAAACGAAAACTGCAGCGCTGGAGCCCAGGAAGGTGATTTTTTTTATTCTGCTGCAGATCTCCCTGCCAGAATTATTTTTTTTCAGGTTTTAGGGTCTGAAAGAGTGGAAAAATTCTGGAAAGAATCAGAACGGCAGGGGGGTTAACTGCAGTTGCTAAGTCCAGTCTGACAAAATAGTGATAAAACGAGTAGGAAAGCTGGCTGACATCTTTGTGCAGATCCTTTCCCGGGAGTACTTTTTTTAAGAATAACGGTACCCATAGACCTGACGATTATGGGCAGATTTGACAAAGAGACAAATGTATCTCTAATCGAATCTGATTAGAGGTAAATGTGTCTCTTTGTTGATTCTGCCCATACACTACAGGGTCTGAAAGAGTGGAAAAATTCTGGAAAGAATCAGAACGGCAGGGGGGTTAACTGCAGTTGCTAAGTCCAGTCTGACAAAATAGTGATAAAACGAGTAGGAAAGCTGGCTGACATCTTTGTGCAGATCCTTTCCCGGGAGTACTTTTTTTAAGAATAACGGTACCCATAGACCTGACGATTATGGGCAGATTTGACAAAGAGACAAATGTATCTCTAATCGAATCTGATTAGAGGTAAATGTGTCTCTTTGTTGATTCTGCCCATACACTACAGGCCATTTCCCGTCCGATTTCAGCATGAAATCTTCAGAGAATTGGCTGAGTCCGCACCTGCCGCTGCCTCCAATGTATAAGTGTGCCCCCCCCGTGTGTGCATTTACACTTTACCTGTCCTGTAGCAGCCTCTGCGCAGTGTCCGTAGTCCTCCAGGCAGCTCTCCATACATGCCACTGGCTATTAGCATCTGACGTCGGACGCTATGCGCCGACGTCAGACACTATGCGCCAGTAGCGCTTATGGAGAGCCGCCCGGAGGTCATGGACACCGTGCGGAGGCTGCTACAGGTCAGGTAACGTATAAATGCACACACCGGGCACATTTATGCATTGCGGCAGTAGCGGCGGGGGTTTCGTCATCTCATCACTCGCTATGGAAATCGGCGCCATACCGCCGCACACTCGACGAACCAACTTCGGCCCGACATCTTGCGGCATGCGCGATCAACCATGTGACCAATTTCCGTCCCGAAATTGGCCGCTTTATCGGTCGGGCATGAACTTGGCGGCCCCAATTTTCATCCAATTCGTTTATAATGTATATTGTTCATTTATGTGGAGTGTGGGGACGAGAAATACATTTCGCCTTTTATGCAGATTAATATTTGGCAGGAAATGGAAATGTACAGAAGCTAATCAGAATAAGGCTCTGATGATTTACATAGAGCAAGTTAATGTAACATGACTAATACATAAACATGTGATGTTAACATTATCAGCTATTTCAGTCAAAATAATGCCTCTCCTGAAATTATAATAAACTAATTTATTGCAGCACTTAATGCACCTGAGGAGTGTGGTTTTCTCCATTAAGATGCTTTTAAGACTATGCTTTTACATTCCCTCTACCACTGGAGGCTAAAGCTGACTAATCATAGTTGTGGACCTGAAAAGCCATCAATCTTTCCACTCCATGCATTAACTGAAGTGGGAGTGGCAAACTCTCCTATCACTCTATTTAGTCTGTTCAGTCTGTAACGTAGACATGAGATGGGGAATAAAAAAGAATGTATACATACCTGGGGCTTCCTCCAGCCCCCTCCAGGCTGATCGCTGCACGCTGTCCTCCTCTGCCGGGATCGCCCGCAATTGGCCCCAGAAAGTCCACCGATCTGGGGCTTTCTGCGCATGTGCGGCCCCCGCAGCACTCTCGTCTTACTGCATACTACTGCACAGGTGCTTCCGGTGATGGGAGCGCGACGGGGAGCACTCGCAACTGTCCTTTGACTAGAGGATTTTCCAGGGCCAATTGCGGACGATCCAGGTGGCGCAGGAGGACAGTGTGGGAGAAATCAGCATGAAGGGGGCTGAAGAAGTCCCAGGTATGTATATATTCATTTTTATTCTCCATCTTAGGTACTCTTTAAGTACCTAATGTTATACATCATTTAAATGTTAAAACAAATCTGTTTTAATAAATTTGTAATACTTTAAAATTCTTCCAAAATCCTAGGCAAAACAGTTGTGAAGACATCATCCCAATTAGAGACCTACCTACAAGTGTTATGTTTGACACCAGTTTTGAGGCTTGTGGAGTCCTATAAAAATAGATAAGGTTTCTCTTGATGATAATAATGCTAAACGGCGTATTTGATACTTGTAATGTTAGGTACACACAATGCAATTTTCTGACAGATTTACTGTGGGGTCAATTATTTCCAACATGTCCAATCTAATTTCCAATTAATTTTTTGAACAATTTTTCATTCACTTCTATAAAAAATAGTTCAAAAAATTGATTGGAAATCAGATCGGACATGTTAGAAATAATCGATCTGACAGTAAATCTGTCAGAAAATTGCATCTTGTACTTAGCATAAAACATGGGAATATATAAAGGCACCCAGATTATAAGAAAGTTAAAAAGGGAGAAAAAAAGCAAAATAAACAAGAGGTAGAATAATTCACTTAATTTATTATTCACCTACCGTAATGTGTGGACTTCTTTCTTTAGGCTAGGTTTACACTAGAAAAAAACAACAACAAAAAAACAAAAAAAATGGACCATTTTCCTGAATGGGGAAGAGTGGATAAACAGACATGTTGATGGATAGTGATGGTCATGTCTAGGAGGACTTATGGAGAAGCAAGTGATCAGTTTGGTCAGGCAATAGATATGTAAGTAACACAATAGACAAATATATGCGCTCTCCGTGTTACAACCAGGACTAAAGGATATTATGTCCAAAGTAAATCAGTTCTCCAATGCCAGTGTCAGACAATGACAGGGAGAAAGGAGCTCTGCAGTTCTGGTATCTTGACCAGACAAAGACACACTGGTGTGTAGAAACCTGTCGTCATTATCACCCGGCACACGGAGCTTGCCTGGACTCCAGACCTACCACATAACTTTGTTGATTTTCCCATGAAGGCCACAGTTGACATCTGAGGAGTGGAACATTGAACATTGGGCATGTGAAATATGTTTGCAAGTTTTTGTGATCTTGTATGTGCATTGCAATTTGCAAACTGAATTAAAGGTATTGCAGCATAGAAGCGCTCTCTTCTCTCTCCTTTTTCTGATAGATATGTAAGTCTCTCTTAATCACATTTTTCTCCATGAGTCCTCCTAGACATGGCCATCTCTATTGACGGATTCTATGTTTTCAATAGGATCTGTTCAGACATGTCTGTTTTCAAGGTATCTATTGTTTCCACTGCAGTATTGGGACATAAAGTCCAATTTCAAACAACAATTTTTAAGACACTGTACTGTATATGCTACATATGTCGACACAATTAAAGTCTATAGAGTCTATAGAGATACAGGGGCGTAGCAATAGGGGGTGCAGCGGTAGCAACCGCATCGGGGCCCTTGGGCCAGAGGGGCCCCGAAGGGCCCTCCCTCAACTACAGTATTAGCTCTCTATTGGTCCTGTGCTCATAATAATCACTTCTATAGATACTTTGAATAGTGGTAATCAACTTAACAAACTGTTTCCCATCCCTTCCTTGCACCTCTGACTCTGTAGTTGCCATTGGAAGGTTTTGCTGCACCGTATCAATTGCTATGTATAGAGTGCTTGGGGGCCCCATTGTAAAACTTGCATCGGGGCCCACAGCTCCTTAGCTACGCCACTGTAAGAGATACACTACACAACAGAAACCAGACATGACAAAAATATCAAGAATTCACCGCCAGATCCCTCTCAAATCAGTTTGCCCTTACTGTCATTTATCAAAATGCATGCTACAATGGACAGCAATGAATACAACAAAATGTACATAACCAGACACAGCAGATTGAATATCAGATCATCATATGTGACTAATCCACGGTATCCACCAGTGGCATAGCCAGAGATTGTGGGGCCCTATAGCAAAACTTGGGGTTCTCAGATGTAGGCACTCTTAAGCAATGCCACCTGCCCCTACCCTATGGATATGAGTTAACTGGGCAATTTAACTTCCCATGCGATCTACATTGCATATAGTTCATGGCCACCTAGACAAATGTATAGGGTGGAGGAACACAAGAAAGTTAATGATGAATACATCAAGTGCCACCTGGTCCCCCTCTGTTCTAAGGCCCCATAGCACCTGCTATGGCTGCTATGGCTATAGCTACGCCATTGCTATCCGCATTGCAATCCAGCATAGTGTGGACCACACCTCACTGAATGTTTAGTGTGCACTATTATTGCTGCATGAATGTGGCAGTTTTCATTTCATTGAAGTTTTTGGAAATGCACTAACGTCTATGTAATATAAAAAAAACACAATTCTCCCAGCAAAAAAATAACTCTGGCAGAAATGTATGATCATCTCTAAGTAGGAGGTAGCATGTGTTCGTTTTTTTTACTTTAACTCTTTTAACAACTGGGAGCTTCCACCTGTTCACAATTACTGTCTGCTAGAAATCAGTCCTCAATATATGGACCTAATCAAAGCATGCTGGGTAACATTTAGTGGACAGTGATCAATGGCTGTGCAGTCTAGACAATTATCCTCATGTGGGTGGGAACAGGTTAAATTTTTCTTTTTTTTCCAATAAAATGTTCGTTCAGGATGGAGACCAGATAAATGTGCACAATTCTCACTTCGTATACATATAAATGACCTAAAAGTAGTCACAGTCAAAGGTCAACTGTAGTAACTATTCACACATAAAGCATATAAATTATACTGTTAATACACACATATTGTGCAACAATGTGCTAAAAAATATCTGGTTTACAATTGTTTTCAGTAAAACAAAGCCCAACTATTTCCGGCAATATCATTGCACTACTTTGTGATTTAATAAAAGCCACCACTGTTTCACTGTAAGACATTAACACACCGCCCTTCCTCAGGGCAATCCCAAGAGAAGAAATGGAAATGAAACCAGGTCATCTTTTACAAAGAAAAAAAGGTGTGTTTATTTCAAATCTAAGTATACAATAGGTTTATTTTCTTTCTTTTTGTTTTTTTAAACACAAATTATTTGGCTTTAAAAGCAACAAGCAACATTTTCAATATTTTCCATCCCACCCTCCCCCCCCCCCCCTTACCATCTCTGGTACACTTCACCTCTTTACCTGTTCCTGACCGATGGTACGCATGTTTAGGCCCCTGAAAACTTCACTTGCTTAACAGGGGCACAAATATGCATACTTGTTTATACCTTTGCCATACCCCGCCACTGGCGAACGGAGGGGGCTATTCCGGGTGTCTGGAACACCCCCCCCCCCTGCACTGAGCTGTGTATTCAGCCAGGGAAGCCCGCATAATATAAACAGCCTCTTTCTCCCTCCCTTCTTACTTCTGGTGCCTCCCTCCAGCTAATAGAATGAGAGAGGCAGCCGAGCTTCCCCCACAAGAAGATGTAGCCTGCAGTGAGAGAATGTTGATTCTGGAGTCCCGGACTCTCCACAGCATAGAAGTGCCAGACATGATGCAATTAGAGGGCAGGCAAGCTGGTAAATATAAACAGCATGATGCAGAGCTTGCCTGGACTCAGGGTCCGTGGGCAAACATCTGTCTGGTCTCTCTCCATTGTTATAATGACTGCATGTGTGGATAAGGTGTTAAACAAGTTGAAAAGTTTTTGACAGTCCCTAGACTCCAGGAGGGCTTCTTTCTGACTTGTGTGGGAGACTGGCAGGGACAGGAGTCCGATTACAGGCAAGTAACCTGTCTAATGTGGGACTGCAACACAGATAAGTTCTCTGCTCCATCTCAGGCTATTCTCAATTTCTCCACTCCTTCCTCTGGGCTAGTGCAACGCCAAAATGACAATAGCAATCGCTAGCAATTTGTGAGTGTGATTTTGTGAAGCGATTTTCAGAGCGATTTTTGAATGAATCGCTCAAAAACATGCTACATGCAGTATACGTGCGATTTTGAAAAATTCACTACGCTGCTGTGAGAACACTGTCATAGAGTAACATTAGCCAAGCGCTTTTCAAATCACTGTTGATTTGAAAAACGCTCAGAAGCCCTCTTGGTGTGCACCAGCCTCCTTTATTCACCTTTGTTTCCCTCTTCCCCTAGAGCTGGCTGTGTCTTCTTGTCATACAGGAAAGCTAAATAAAAGTGCAGTTCTGGTGAGGCAAAATATTATTATTCAGTATTTATATAGCGCCGCCATCTTCCGCAGATACATATATCCCTGCATCATATGGGTATCGCTTGCGCTATGTGACACTATGTGGCATATTCCACTGAATTGTCCAAACTAAGTCTATCTCCCGTTCCTCTCTCGGGGAGTTGTTCCAGAGCTGTACCCCGTTCAAATTTGCTGCTACCAGAAGCCCTCAGAAACACTCGTGTCCTTGAGTACTTCCAAAGATAGCCAGCTCCGTAATACGCCAGCGCACTTTTGTGCATGGGCAGTATGGAGCCACCTGTATTCGGAAGCACTCGAGGACATAAGTGCTTCTGGACCTTTCAGGAATCCCCCCCCTTAAAAATCCTGCGTTTGCCCCTGCCCGCCATTCCAGATTGCCATTCCGCTGCAGTTTGTCTCCATCTCAATCCCGCCGTTCTGTGATCAGCGAATGGGAACAGCTTGTTCCAAAACCTGCCCACAGTTCCTGTGATGAATGAGAGCCGGTGTCAGCGAGACGCAGGCTATCATTTACTAAAGTGAAAGTAAACAGAACTTACGTGTACTGTTTACAGTACTTGGAAATTAAGTATAGCATCATCTTGTGGCCAAAAAGTAAAAATGCACCCACAGACACTATTATAAAGAAAAATAGATAAATTGTCTATTCATTTTTAAACCCTTTCACCCCTACCCTAACACTACAATAATAAAACACTTGTAAAAAATTTTTTTAAATAACATCATTTAAAAAAAATACATAAATAGTTAGCTTTGGGAATTTTTTAATATTATGAGGGTATATTACTGTTTATTTTGTAAATAACGGCTTGTAATTATTTATATAGTATAAAAAACACTAAACGGGAAAAAATACACCTTTATTTCCAAATAAAATATTATCGCCATGCATTGTACTAGGGACACAATTTAAACATGGTGATAACCGGGGCAAATGGGCAAATAAAACATTTGGGTTTTTTTCTCTTGTAGCACATTTTATTTCAAAGGAATACTGTAGGGGGGTCAGGGGAAATGAGTTGAACTTTCCAGGGGCTTCTAATGATCCCGTGCAGACATCCTGTGCACATGCAGCCACTCACCGATGCTCCGGTCAGGCCTAGTATGGTCTGTGCCTGCGCAGTACGCTCCTGGTGACATCAGCGGGAGTGAGGACACAACAATGCAGGCGCAGTGGTTTTCAGACTTTAAAGTCTGAAATTCAAGAAGTAAACTGGAGGCGGGGCCGGAGCATCGGTGAGTGGCTGCGAGGGCACAGGATGTCTGCAGGGGGACCATTAGAAGCCCCGGATAATTTCAACTCATTTTCCCCTAATCCCCCCCCCCCCCCCCCCCACAGTATTCCTTTAAAACTATAATGGCTGAAAACTGAGAAATTATGATTTTAAACAAAAATCTTATTATTCCCTTTAAAATGCATATAAAATAAAATAATTCTTAGCAAAAAGTACAACCCAAAGAAAGCCTAATTTTTGGTGAATAAAACAATATATAGATAATTTCAATGTGATAAGTAACAATAAAATGATTGTCGAATCAATGGGAGGAGCGTGATGTGAAAATCGTTTTGATTTTTAGGGGGAAAAGCCTGTGGTTGGGAAGTGGTTAAATTATTCCTCAACAAAAGAATGCAAGAATAAAGGACTTCCAATAAAAGGGTAAGGGCATTAAGTCTATCCTGGTTAAAACAGTGAGTTAGTTCTTCTTCTATATCCCACAAGGATGGCATATTAGGATATACCGTAGATTCTTATGTAAAAACAAAAAAACACAGGGAGACCAGGAGCCCAATCTGGTGTATTAGCAAAGGAACACCAGAATATGTGTGAAGATAGAGATATACTCATAAAATTGGGTTGCTTTATAAGCAACCACTTAGTTGGCGTGTGAGGAAGTACCTTGCTCAGGCCTTGCTTCAGGCAATGGGGTTGGTCGCAGCTCCAAAAACGGGTGTACACATCAGGAGACTTCCAAACGTGCACTCCCCTGTGAAGGGGTGGAGATCACTGAGAGAGGGTAGGAGGCGCCTGTAGACATACTCCTATGCTTTTTAAAGTATATAGCAGTATTACGTAAAATAGTAAGAAACTAAAGATTCCTACCTTAAAGGAGTCAAACTCACATGTAAGGTAGCAATAACAACTTCTGAAATTATATTAAAGGCACAATTGACAACACGTTTCACGGCAACAGCCGCTTCCTCAGGTCTATAAGTGTGCCTGGGGTGTAGTGTCTTTGTTTGAGCGCTGGGAAATAGACACTACACGCCAGACACACTTATAGATCTGAGGAAGCGACTGTTGGCGTGAAACGCATTGTCAATTGCGCCTTACATAAAAGACGTTTTTATCGCTACCTTACGTGTGAGCTTGACTCCTTTAAGGTACGAGCTTTTGGTTTCTTACTTTTTTATACTTTTTTATGTAATACTGCTATATACCTTAAAATGCATAGGTGTATGTCTACGGGCACCTCCTACCCTCTCTCATATTAGAATATATCCATTTGTTAAAGATAACTTTCCTGTACCCAGTGCTCGGGTAATCGTAGGATGTGTGCTCCTAATCCCTAGATAGGTTTGATGCAGTGAATGTTTTTGTCAGCATGCGCACAGCTTATGCTGGTGTATGTGCATGGTGCGCATGGATACATTAAGTTAGCTCCCTTGTGTGATTGGTATGATGCGCTATCTGTCCCAGGAGAGGACGTCAGGATGTGTGCTCCTAATCCCTAGATAGGTTTGATGCAATGAATGCTGCCAGAGTTAGGACACCTACGATTACCTGGGTACTTCTGTGCAGTGTAGCCGATTATGCAAGGGAATACATTTGTTTGCAAACTAAGACCCCGATTTTTAACTTAGCTGTAGGGATAACAGTGGTGCCTGGATGAGTGAATCTGTGAATGCATTTGTTTGAACATTTGCATGTGAGTGTGCAAAGGGTTAAGAGTATATGGATGTGCCTGATGTCTTCATCTTGACGGCTTGTCCTGTTGGTCATCACAGCAGCGCCCACGCACTGTGATTGGTTCATTGTTGCAGCTGTTTGGTATAAAAGGCTTTGAACAAGTTTGCACATTAGAGGGCTAATTAGCTTGAAAAAGAGAGGAGGCTCCTCTTGAAATGTTGTATATGCTAGCTTTTGCATGATTGCAATTGAAATTATTTGGTGATGGTGGAATAAAAGAAGCGTATTGGATATTGAAGAAGGTGCTGGGTCCTACTTTTTGTTTGCCTATCTCAGGAATCCAATTCATATCAACTAAAATTAAGGCTCTACTCCAAACGTGGGTTATGGAGCTGTGTAGAGGATGTGTAAAATGTATTGTCCTTTGCTACAAATGTTTCCAGTGCAGTAAGGATCGCCATATCACCCTTAGAGGGCCCGTAGGCAGCCAAGGAGGTCGAGATGTGAGTGGTCAGCCACAATAGGGGGTTCCGCAGCAGGCCCCCTGAGGTGCAGATGCAGGTATACTAGCAGGCAGCCAGATGTGACTTCCTGCCCCCCCCCCCCCTGCAGAGTAGCGCAAGTGCAGGGTAGATTACAAGAGACTCGCCTCTTCAGGCTCCACGTATGATCTATCGTCACCAGGCACCCCTGTCTCTATGACTACAGCACCCCCTCTCATAACCTGACACGCTATCAGGTTATGTGTTGAGAGAGGGAACTCTAATCATAGAGATGGGGGTGGCACATCGTCTGTGGAGCCTGATAAGTTGAGTCACTTCTCTTCTATGCTCTGCTTGAGCTTCTCTGCATGGGGGACAGTAGGGGGGGGGGGGTGTCACATCTAGCTACTTACAATGAGGAGTCCTACTGGCTACTTAGCCCAACTGGCTACCTACACTGGGGATTATCCATATGGGATCCCTATGGCTACCTGTACTGGAGGTCTCATCTGGCACCCTACACACTGGGGGGCTTATATGGTACTATCTAATAGAGGTACTTATGGATACTGATACTGGAGGGCTAGATAATAGTGGGGCCTGGGGGGCACCCTTGTCTACCTAACACTGGTGGATTTGAAGGCACTTTATCATTTTTTTAGGGGCAGGGTGCCCAACCAAAATTTGACTATGGTACTCCATGATGTCTAGCTGTGCCCCTGGCTGTTTCCATACAAAATGTACACCTTGTTTTATAAATCCATAAAATGATGATCTTTTAAAATTCCTGTAAAGTTATTACTTTTGTTTATTTTAAGAGAGACAGTTCTTGTTTATTTGGTTTTTTTTTTAGCAGTTAGCACTCAATCTCCATCTGTTGCTCCATTTTTGAACTGATTCTGTACAAGTCACCTGATGCAGCAGCCTAATTTCTTTGCTGGCTTGTTAGAAGTTTCCCTTGATTACGAGTAGAAAGAACTGTTATATAACTGCCGCTTCAAAGCCTGTTTTTTTTCTGCTGGTATGACAGCTTGCATTACTTCTTGCAAATGTTTTTCTTAGCTGCTTGTTTCATTACCCATAACAGTGTATACATAGGGTGCTTAATTTTTTTGGAGTATATTCAGGTCTGCGACAAACACACATATTTAAGTATGACATGTCATCATGTAATTGAGATTAGAGCTATAGTGCAAGATGTGATTCTTACACCACAGACTCAATTGCTAGTGGTGGTGACTATGGGCTCGATTCACAAAGCAGTGCTAACCCAGTTAGAGACTTTAGGCGTGACAACCATTGCACCACGCTGGTGAAAAACCAGTTTAGGTGTGATAAGTTTAGGCATGATACGTTTAGGCTTGATAAGTTTAGGCATGATAAGTTCAGGCATGATAAGTTTAGGCATGATAAGTTTAGATACGTTTAGATCGCGCGCAAAGTCCCGCACGCAAATCAGCGCCAATAAACTCTATGTGAAGTGCACCAGACTTTGCTAGCGCAAAAGTTTTGATCAGCTGTGCACTGCGGTGCTAACCCAGTTGGTGCTTAAACTTAGCATGCCTAAACTTATCACACCTAAACTTATCATGCCTAAATTTATCACACCTAAACTTATCATGCCTAAACTGAGTTTAGGCGTGATAAAGGGCTTTTCACCAGCGTGCTAACTGTTAGCACCGCTTTGTGAATCAGGCCCTATGTGTTTACTTTAACCACTTCCTGACTGCCTAACGCAGAATGGCGGCGGGACAGCAGCTCTCTCGTTCTTCTGCGATGCATATATGCGTCATCTTGTGAGGAGCGCGCTCCCATCAGCGGGTCCCAGCCATCAGCCTGCCAGCCAATGATTAGCACTGGCAGGTTGTTTTTTTCATAATACTTTATAATATAAGTGTTTATTTACATCTTACAGAGTACTGTATATTTTCTTGTCACTAATTGTCCCTCGGAGGGGCTCACAATCTAGTCCCTACCATAGGCATATGTCTATGTATGTATTGTGTAGTGTATGTATCCATGGGTGGATTTCAGGCAAGACCACATAGGCCATGGCCTAGGGCACCAGGAAGCAAGGGGCGAGCCATGGGCTGCCACAGTCATGCAGTCAAGCTGCCAAACATGTGAACTACAGCAGCCAGGCGAGTGTCTGGGACTCGTTGTTGGTGGGGGGGGGGGGGGGGGGATGAAGGGGCAGCAAACAGGGTTAGCTTATTGTCTGTGACCTGAGCTGTCACTCACTATAGTCGTCAGCTGCTCTTTGAGTCCAACTCAGAGCGGAAAGCATCAATTTGGCCCATAAATGGAAGAACAAATAATAACCATTCCATTCATTTCAAATGTAATCAAATCTACAAAACAGAAAGAAGGTTGATCATTTAGTAATATTGTATTGTTAAAAAGCATCTTCAAATGCATTGATTACTGAGGGCAGCATGGTGGAGTAGTGATTAGTGCTCTTGCCTTGCAGCGCTGGGTCCCTGGTTCCAATCCCAGCCAGGGCACTATCTGAATGGAGTTTGTATGTTTTCCCCGTGTCTGTGTGGGTTTCCTCCAAGCACTTCACTTTCCTCCCACATCTCAAAAACATACAGGTAAGTTAATTGGCTCCCCCTAAATTGCCCCAAGACTATGATACACACACTACACGATACATACATAGACATATGACTATGGGAATAAATTGTGAGCTCCTCTGAGTGACAGTTAGTGACAAGATAATATACTCTGTACAGCACTGCAGAAGATGTCTGCGCTATATAAATACTAAACAATAATAACAATAGTTACTGGGACCAATAAGGCCTCGTTCAGACTATACACGCTGCCATGCGCATTTTGGCAGCGCGTATAGTGTGCGACGCGCAAGAACGGTAGAAGGGCATAGACAGCCCTTCTACCGTTCCCATCATATGCGCTGCGTGGCAGCGTGATTGCGCTATCGCATGCTGCACGCATTTTTGGTAATCGCAGCGCAGTTCCCTTTCATTGTAATGAATGGGATCTGCAGCGCAGCGCATAGTAGCGCAGATGGCATGCGATCGAACACGTTGCGTTCTGATCGCACATCCATCTGCGCTAAATGATGTGTACGAGGCCTAAAAGTGTGTGTGTGGTAGGGGGTTTGCTGTTTGTCTGCGGGTGGCTGGTGATAGTGGCCTTGGGCGTTAAAACATACAAATCCGGCCCTGTATGTATCATAGTCTAGGGCCAATTTAGGGGCAAGCCAATTAACTTATCTGTATGTTTTTTGTTTTACTAAATTTAAATCTTTTTCAATTAATATAAACCAACCCCCCCCCCCCCCCCCTAAAAACAGCAGCAGCAATCAAATACCTCCAAGAGAAACCTCTATTTGTGAGAAGAAAAGGAGGTAAAATTCATTTAGGTGCTGAGTTGTATGACCGAGCAATAAACCATTAAAATTGTGAAGTGCAAAATTGTAAAAAATGACCTGGTGATTAGGGGATACAAACCTCTGGGGCTCAAGAGGTTGAAGCAAACCTGAACTGAAAATCTAAAGTCAAAATAAACATACACACATCATACTTACCTCCTGTGTATTCAACTTGTCAATCTCTTACTCCTCCCCTGCATCCTGTTTGTTTATTGTGATTGATGGAATTCTCCATCCTCCATTATACACACAGTTCACCAGCACACCAGTAGTAACGTTAAATACTCCTCACTTTTACTGTGCAATCGCTCCACAAGAAAATCTGAAAATTGTTTTGGGGGCCTCGCACGGTCCCCCTTTCTCAAGGCATGTGGTATAATCACAATGGCCTGCCACCCCCAGTATAAACTGTACAGTAAAAGCTGTTACTCTCTGTCAGTACTGATGTTAAAGAGAAACTCCAACCAAGAATTGAACTTTATCCCAATCAGTAGCTGATACCCCCTTTTACATGAGAAATCTATTGCTTTTCACAAACAGACCACCAGGGGGCCCTGTATGACTGATATTGTGGTGAAACCCCTTCCACAAGAAGCTCTGAGGACCGCAGTACTTTTGACAGTTTGCCACAATGGAGTCAATTCACCAGAGAGGATTTACTAAGAGAAAAAAGGTAGGTAGTTTATCTCATGAGGTATTTTAACAATCTGGAGTCAATTCACCAGTGTGAGAGGACAGAGAGAAAAGTGTTCGATAGCAGGGGATAATGGAGAGATATGCATGAGGAAAGTGTGAGAAAGCAGAGAGTTAAGTAATCGATATTAATGATTTACATGGGCTACTTTTCCTCTCTGTAAGCTTGAAAGTGAAGCATGGGTAGGAGGCGGAGTTTTACCACTACCTGACCAGAGTATTCCCGCCTTTTACTGCCGGATCATATCATAAATCATATCACGAGTGAGTCTGAACTTCTTCACCACCTCTGTCTCAGTAAAATTATCAAGAACTGTTCTCTCACGAAAAATATGAGGGGCGATTAAACAGACCCTCCTCCTGCGCCTTCGTCTCCTCATAATAGAAGCAAGTTCTAAGGCCTAGTGCACACCAGAGCGGTTCGGCTGCGTTTTGCGATCCACTTGCGGCTGCGAATACGCTTGGGTAATGTATTTCAATGGGCTGGTGCACACCAGAGCGGGAGGCGTTTTGCAGAAACGCATACTCCCGGGCTGCTGCAGATTTTGGATTGTGGAGGCGTTTCTGCCTCAATGTTAAGTATAGGAAAAACGCAAACCGCTCTGAAAAACGGCACTTCAGAGCGGTTTGCCAGGCGGTTTTTGTTACAGTAGCTGTTCAGTAACAGCTTTACTGTAACAATACATGAAATCTACTACACCAAACACGCTTCACAAAACCGCAAAATGCTAGCTAAAACGCTACAGAAAAATAAGAAAAAGCGTTTCAAAATTTGCTAGCATTTTGCGGATCTGCTAGCGGTTTTTGGTGTGCACCAGGCCTAACAGAGTAAGCTCAAAAGGCTCCATCTTCCACAGCAGCAGCTGGTGTGTGAAAACCACGATATATCCAGGTTCATTCAGGGGATAAAGAGATGAAAAAATAACGAATGGCCACACCCCCTTTCTTCCCTGGTGAATTGTGATTTGGAGAAAAACTAACTACTAACTATCACTTATTTATCTCATACTTATCTCACATTTATCTCTTGCATTTCTCTGTCGATATTTTCCCCTATACTTCTGGAGAATTGCTATTTGGAGATATCACAGGAGGTAAATTACCTCCCAAGAGATAAATAGGTTGGTAACCTCTGGTGAATTGACGCCAGTGTAACAAGGTTCACAGACAGGAAATAGCTGTTTACAGCTGTCTCCAACAAACAGCAAGCAGCAGCTACATAACCTGCCCACAGTAAAAATGTCACCATGTAATAAATGTCAGAATGTAAATCGGGGAGAGGAAAGATTTTACAATGAGCAAACACTGACTAAATAATTTATACATAATTATTGTAAAAATGAAGCACTTTTATTATTACACTATTTTCATTGGAGTTCCTCTTTAAAGTGTCTGCTGTGTATGAAGATCCTTGCTTGGAAAATTTGCCAGTAAAATGTTGTTGTCGTCGTCAACCTCCTGGACTTTGTACCATTCATCTGCAAGATAGGTAGAAAAAATTGACTGATACAGTACATAGGCGTTTCTACTATACATACTTTTTTTTTTTTATAATTAGACTATGTCGTGCTGTGTTTGACAATTTTAGGCACAACTTGTACTTAATTTTTATTTTTTTTTAAACCTGAGCTACTTAGTGAAGATTTATTATAACTCAACAACCTTATGAGCATCTGTTTTACAGCTAACTTCATATACACAATTAAGCACAGCTTTTCTTTTGGGAGATGTTATCTTCTATGTTTACTACCTTATGGAACTATGAACATACCGTGTTTCCCCGAATTTAAGACATCCCCTTAAATTAAGCCCTAGCATATATTTCGAGTATACTCGAAATATAAGACACCCTCCTAAAATAAGCCCTAGTGGCAATCACTCGCTCGCTCTCCCTCCCTTCCGCCTGCTTTACCTCCGTGCAGCTGGCTCCTGTCCCCCTCCTTAACCAGGTCGGATTCCCCCGTGATGTATGCCATGCATAATTCAAACCGCTGATCAGCGGTGACGTCAGCTCATGCACTCCAGTAACAGCGCTGCGCTGTACAGGAAGTAAACACAGATCACTTCCTGTATACGGCAGCGCTGTTACTGGGCTGCATGAGCTGACGTCACCGCTGATCAGCGGTTTGAATTACGCCTGGCATACACCGCGGGGGGGTCCGACCTGGTTAAGGAGGGGGACAGGAGCCAGCTGCACGGAGGTAAAGCGGGCGGGAGGGAGGAAGAAATCTGCCTATATACACATGGGGGATCTGCAGGGGGGATCTGCCTATATACACAGGGGGGGGGGGGGGTGATCTGCCTATATACACATGGGGCATCTACAGGGGGAATCTGCCTATATACACTGGGGGAATCTGCCTATATACACTGGGGGAATCTGCCTATATACACAGGGGGAATCTGCCTATATACACAGGGGAAATCTGCCTATATACATAGGGGGAATCTGCTTATATATTCAGAGGGAATCTGGCTATATACAGGGAAATTCTGGCTAAATACTAAAGGGGATTTGGCTACCCCTACAAAATATAAGACCTCCCTGAAAATAAGCCCTAGCACAAATTTTGGAAGAGAAATTAATATAAGACAGTGTCTTATTTTCGGGGAAAGACGGTACTTATTCAATCTTTTTCATTGTGATACTTAAGGCATTGTAAATTCAATTATGTAGTGTGAACTGAGAACTTGCCATTTTACTTCACATTTCTCGACACGTTCTCATCAGGTCTCACTGGTTATTTGTCACAATAGATACATACCACTAGTATGTTGGGTTAGGATAGTCAAGGATAAGTAAAGATATAGGGGTTATTGTTAGGTTCTAGGCTAGTTTAATGTAATTGGTTAAGTTTAGGGAAAAGTTATGTACTTAAGTTGGGTTAAATGACAAACTGGAATAAAGTTCAAGGGTGAACATCGTCTCAAGGATGTAGGTTAAGGCTAAGTTCTGCTAAGTGGTGCAGGAGAAAAGCCTGGTGTAGACATCCATTTTTGATTGGCTGATTTAACCACTTCCATGTAGTATCTGTTGGCCCTCATAGTACATGGAGTTGGTAAAAGTGACTGGTGTTTGGCCATCCGAAGTTGGATGTGTGTACCAGGAATGTCAGGAATGATTCATAGTTCAGGAAGGGGTCATAGTTATGTACTCTTAATCGACAAATTTTAGGCGACAAAAACAAACAAACAAGGCTGCGGCCCCTGGGGTCATGATGCTTTTGCTCTGGTTCTGTGTGTCTCAACACAGAGCACAGAGCAGGGAGGTTGGGGAGCAGCATGTGAGAGGCGGAGGAGAGGCAGAGCTACCCAATCAGAGCTAGGGAAGGGGTGTTCCTAACACCAGAGTGGGCGTTTTGCAGGAATGCCCCTCCTGCAAGGACGCCCCACCTGCCAGGGACATCCCTTTATTATTATTATTATTATTTATTGTATTTATAAAGCGCCAACATATTACGCAGCGCTGGACAATAAATATATACAATGATGACATACATAGGGTTATACACATAGAACAAAGTTATACATACAAATTGTACAAAATACATGATCATGCAATATGGGCTGGTTAGGTAGGCCCAGTAATACAAGTACAGGCTGTCATAGGACAGGAGCACATGATTGTGTAGATTACACTAGGGAGTGGAGGACCCTGCCAGAGGCTTACAATCTAAAGGGAGGGGTGGAAACACTAGGGGGGCTGTTAAATATTCCTTAGAGAGGAATATTTAACACCCCTTCCCTGACAATCTGCTTGTCGCCAGGCTAGGGAGGGGTGACAACACGGCGCTGGGGGGGGAAGAGAGAGGAACAGGGGGACACAGAGGCATGTCATGCACATGCCTCTGCGTCCCATCCCCCCCCTTGCACTGCCTCGGGTACACTTTAAACAATCTTTACTGAGTATTTTTGAAGCAGTTTTTGAAAGATCACTGTTCAGACATGCTATTTTATTTCTGTCCAAGCAACATGTTAAACTGTGGAGAGGGGAGATGCATCATCATGCTGCAAGAACTACCTTTAAACTTCCTGCAGGGAACAATAGGTATCCAGGTACATTAGTCCAACTGGACATATTGCTGCATGGTAAGTCAGCAAACCTGCGGGACACCTGTGCTCAATTTCGATTTCTGGATAGCTAATACTGCAAATACTGCAAAGCGAAACCAGAAAGCACAGAACTACTGTCCTGCAGATGTAAAGCATCCTGCTTGCTTGCAATGCATCTATATAATCACACAGATTCCAAGATACTTCTTTAATAACAATGTGCTACAGAGGTGGAGAGAAGGAAAGAGAGAAACTACCGGGTTTTATTTATTTATTTGCCATTATGAAGGTTTCCATGTTACGTGGAAGATTTTCATTATATCTCATCTCCTGCACCATTAACCTGTTTTTCTTACTATTTAGGTTGACCTCCTTCATTATATATGTTACCATGGCAGCTTTCCAAGGTCAGAACATAGAAACCTTAGTTTTCACTTGGCTGGTTGATAGGCAGGGCAGAGAGAATAAGCCATAGGGAGACACTGTATGGATAAACAAGTTTCTCACTCTAGCATTCTCCATCTCCTACCCAGAATGATATCCCTGTATAATAATGTCATATTTTGTCATGCTTTAAATGAGCAATCTGTTACATATATGAGAAAATGTTTATTTACTTTTTTAGTAAATGTAATTCTTAAAGGAAACCTGTTGCATACTTCAAAGGCATGTGGCATTATTTACATCTTGAGGTAACAGACATGTTTATCACAATAGAATCAGAATTGGTTTTAGTTTGCCAAGCATGACTGGGTTGTGTTCGGAATTGGATTCGGCTACAACAGAGCACAATGAAAGTGATAAAAACATTGAAAGTAAAACAACGAAAGAAAAGCATCTTAACAGATCTTAACAACTACAGACCTGTTGCCTTAACTCCAATCATCATGAAGACCTTCGAAAGACTGTTTCTCTCCTATCTGAAGGGTCACACCGCCACCATACTGGACCACCTGCAGTTTGCGTACAGGGTCATCTGGTCCATGGAGGACGCTATTAATATCAGCCTAGCCCACATCACAGAACATCTAGATAATCCTAACACTTATGCCAGGATCCTGCTCCTGGACTTCAGCTCTGCTTTCATCACCATATGTTCGATCATCCTGTATGACAACCTAGCACGACTTTGTGTTAACCTCACTCTGTGCACCTGGATCAAGGATTTCCTTACAAACAGGTCGCAGCTAGTGAGAATTGGCGGCTGCACCTCCAGGGTAAGAATCGCCAACACAAGCGCCCCGCAAGCGTGTGTGCTGTCGCCAATTCTCTTTTCCCTGTACCCAAACAGCTGTTCCTCATCCGCTGACTCTGTCAAAGTCATCAAATTTTCCGATGACATCACCATCCTAGGGCTCATTGGAGAGGATAGGGAACACGAGTATCACAGGGAGATCAAGCGGATGCACAGGTGGTGCAAGGATAACAATATTCTGTGTATGCTGTGGGAGCTAATGACTAGTTTTTTACACTGCCACCATTGACTCTGTCCTCTGCTCCTCCATAATTGTCTGGAACTTTGGGGAAAATGCAAAGGACAGGCACAAACTACAGAGGGTAATCAGTGTTGCTGAGAGGATCATCAGGTCACCCCTGCCTTCTCTGGACCTCCTCCATACATCTAGAATGATGTCCAGGGCCAACAGGATTGCCCAAGACCCTTCCCACCCTGGCAGCTGCTTCTTCGACCTCCTTCCCTTAGGCCGCTGCTATAGGACCATTCTAACCAAAACTACCAGGCATAGAAACACCTTTTTCCTCCTACTCAACTCATGCACTCTCCCTAATGACATTCACTAATCCTCCTTAGCTGCCCCAACTGATGAGAGGTTGTCTGTAGGCTGTCCCCTGCTGGCAGCACTGCACTATACGTCACGTATCATGTTTACTTTGCACAATGGTCTTGCCTATCTGCACTATAAGTTGTTGCTGTTGTTAGTCAAATTGTTGTTATTGTTTTTTGTAGGTATTATTCTGTACCATGTTGATGTGATCAATTTGCGCTACCTGTACTTTGCCAATGGCCATGCGTCCACAAATAATTTCGGGTGCGGCGTCTGTCGTACTTGGTGAATAAAGTTGATTCTGATTCTGACGGTAAAGTTGAGCAGTGCACCAACAGCTGTTCACAGATAGGTCTATAGATGGCTAGGGCCTAAGGGGGAGGAGCTTGTACAGAGTTCAAGAGGCTGATGGCTGCGTGGGAAAAAAAAGTCTTCCTAAGCCTTGTGGCCCTGACGGGGATGGCCCAGAACCTCTGGCCCGATTTGAGCTTAGTGAAGAAGCTATGCTCTGGTTGGGTGCGGTCGCTGGCAATTTTTTATTGCTCTATAGTGCAGTCTGGTATTGTAGATGAGGTCTAAAGGGGGAAGGGGTTTCCCAATAATTCTTTCTGCTGGGGTGGATTCACAATACTTATCTCATGAAATCTACAGGTTTTTTTGTACCTCTGCTATATGTAATAATTCCATGCACGTGCAGTGCTTGTGCTAATAGGGTAACACACGCTGTTCCCCTGCTGTTAGTACCAGTAAAATTGCCATGGTCTACCTGAGCATGACAAATTTACAGCTGCATTTTTGCATCTTTAAACTGCGCTTACACATATCCAATATCAGATCTGTCCTTGATGAGTACTTCATTACGAAACATGTAGGTAGGAGCTACAGACGGGAGTGATCAGCACAAGATGGATTTGTTCATTTTACATGCCTGTTTTTAATCTGGAATATGTGAGTGCACTACCTTTTTATATTTATGTTAAAGTAAAGTTTTTACACTATGAGGAGCTCTTCCAGTTATTAGGTGATGTGTGATAAGAGATTTGAGGTTGTACACAAGAGTTTACACAGGAGCCTATCCGTCTGGGGAAAGCAAGGAGGTTGCTGAGCGTGGTGTGCTGTCTTATAATTTCGTGTACAAGATACAGAGGCGCCAAAAGAATAAAAGGTAATTAAATGAACTTAAAAAACCAACTGGTTAAACAGAGGAGGCAGCGGTGGTCTTATCCCCTCCAAACAGACACAGGCAAGGACTGCGATTCAGACAGTCCTTGCCTGTGTCTGTTTGGAGGGGGTAAGACCACCGCTGCCTCCTCTGTTTAACCAGTTGGTTTTTTAAGGTCATTTAATTAGCTTTTATTCTTTTGGCGCCTCTGTATCTTGTACACTACATTGAGTCCACCCTGGGTGGAGGGATGTTACCCTATTTTCCTGTCTACAGAGAGCGACTTTTTATTCCTGAGTGGGGTCAGGATTGTTCTCCCCACCTGCCTATACAGTGGTTGCCTATTGGTAACCCTGGTTTGTAAGTATCATTTTAACTTCTCATTTATTTTGTTGTCCCCAAGACGCATTACACTATTGGGGCTCTTGGTGTCCCTCTGCTTTATTTGTCTTATAATTTGGTCAGGGAAGCATAAGGTGAGAGGTCACTGGTATTGAGAGGTGGAGGAACCTGGATAGGCCTTAATGGTGGATGTCCAGTTTGGTGTATATAAACCTTATTGCTGCGTGTGACTCAACAGTCCCATAAGAGGGTGAGGGTCTGTTATACTTGGTTGCAAGGTGATGGTGTCAACTTTCAGGCTACTTTGGTTGAAGTGCACATTGTGGTTTACAGCACAGGTATCAAACACAAAGCCCGCGGGCCAAATGTGGCCCTCCTTACCATTTTATGTGGCCCTCCAGAGCTTCAGTTGTGCATCATAGTAAGCAGTAAAAACGACAGCACACTGCCTTCCCATCCAGAGGAGCACAAAGATGACAGTGCTTCTGGTTGAAACATTGTCAGTGTGAGAAGGGGTTCAGCAACAACCCATGGAACCCCCCCAGCCAAATTAGCATGGGACCCCCTCTTTGGAACCAAACCCTCTGTTTTCCTGGTAAACTACCCCCCCCCCCCCATCCCCACCACCACCACCACCTCAACTTACTAAAAAGACAATGGTGAAGGCTAGCATCTTGCCTTGGGCCACATTTCATCCTGATCCTTTTATGCCCAAGCAGCACTGGGTCAGGTAAGTCTTAGGCTAGGTCCACACTAGACACAGTTGCAGGACGGACACTGCAGTCCAGGTCAGGGGAAGATTAGGGGAAGTACATCCGTACTGCAAACTGATGAAGGTGCATCAGTTTTGCATCAGTTTCCGTTCAGTTTTTCCCTGACAGAAAACGTCTCTATCATTAGGAAGGAGTGGGAGGATTTTTTTGGGCCAATCATAAAGCTCAGGCTATCCGTTTTCACATCAGTTTTTTGCCTGTGGAGCTGGAGATGCGTTTTCTCATTGCTTTTCACTACCCCTGCGTGTATCCGTGGTCCTGATCCGTTGCGTGAAAATGCAGCAGGTCCGGACCTTCCGTTCAGGTTTTGAAAACGGGTCCCCGCAAACGCAGACGGATCCGTTTTTTACTTGGGTGAGGCTGGCTGCTATTTTAAACATTAGTATCCGGGACTCCGTTTTTCATCAGGTTTGAAAAAACGCAGCCACGGATACGTTTCCGGACCTAGTGTGGACGCAGCCTTACACTGCTCCACTGTGCTGCTCTGCTGAAGGGGAGGAGAAGGCCCCCCATGTTAACTATGGTTATGCCACTTAGATTGAGACTGTTCAATAAATGTTAAATCTTAATAAACAATTTGGCCCGCAACTTAGGCTAAGTTTTAGACCAGGCATGGGCAAACTTGGCCCTCCAGCTGCTAAGGAACTACAAGTCACACAATGCATTGCAGGAGTCTTACAGCCACAGTCATGACTCATAAAGGCAAATGCATTGTGTACCTTGTAGTTCCTTAACAGCTGGAGGGCCAAGTTCCCTTCTGTGATTGAGTTTGACATCCCTGGTTTACAGTATCACACTATGTGCACTTATCTTTTCTTTTTTATGTTTAGAACCTTGAGGTGACCGGCAAAAGGAGGAGATAATTGGAAACATCTGATATTGGCTACGTATGAGCGCAGTGATTTGTGGACTTTATGCACTTTATGTATGCTGTTTTTTGAACTGCGATCCATGGACTCAAATAGATAGGTCTAATTTTATTTTATGTTCACTACACGTGTTTTCATTGTTCGTTTGAAGTGCATTTTCATTGTTTTGTATGCATTTGTGCAACTGGCCCCAAGAAAGATAAGGCATGAGATAAACAGATAAGGGCATGTGTAATTAACTTTTTCTCTTGAGATTTCTACCGTACTAAGCAATATGTTCACACCTTGTCAATAAACAAGCAATAAAGTACTCAGAACAATTTTGATAGTACTTTTTTATCTACTTTTTTGTACTTTTTCAATAGAAAAGTGCTAAAAGGTTATTTCAAAAAGAAGATGAAAAATTATCTCCTAGGAGAAAACTCAGAAGAAAAAGTTAATTGCATATAAACCACAGAGAGATAACTCATGAGCAGGGCTGTGGAGTCGGTCCAAAAATCCACCGACTCCGACTCCTCCGTTTAGGATTCCACCGACTCCGACTCCTCGACTCCGACTTCTCTAATTTGCATATTACAATTTTGTTGATTAAAAGTATGTAACATGAAATTCGTCTCTTAACTGCCAACGCTTAGGAATTTTACAAGACCACTGAAGTGAGAAGGATATGTAGACTACTATATTTATTCCCTTTAGACTAAAACTAGTCCTTGGTAAAAGTACTTGTAAAAGGTAAAAAACCGTTTTATACATACCTGGGCCTTCCTCCAGCCGCCTTCAGGATAATCAGTCCCTCGTTGTCCTCCTCCACCACCTGGATCTTCTGCTATGAGTCCAGGTACTTGAGCCAGTCGGGCGTAGTGCGCATGCACACACTCCGCCGCCAGGAGCATACTACACCTGTGCAGCACTACTGCGCAGGTGCAGAATGTTCCTGGCTGTGGGAGCGGCATGCGGCCGGACATCGCTGACTGGCTGAATTACCAGGACTCATAGCAGAAGATCCGGGTGGTGGAGGACAGCGAGGGACTGATTAGCCTGAAGGGGGCTGGAGGAAGCCCCAGGTATGTATAAAACTTTGCTTTTCATCCGTCTCAGGTACCCTTTAATTTGTAGTCACCAAACCAAATTTTAACAACATATCAAATGATGCTGATTTATGCATACATTTGCATAAATCAGCATCAGTGCAGAATTATTTCCATCTCATTGACAATCTGTATTAGTGACACAGCTACACATCAGTCTTTATTCTTACAGCATAGATGTTATTTAGTATATATAAGAGATTCCTGTGTACACATCATATATATAGTCACAATCAGATATGTATATCTGACCTTAAAAATATGGGGACTGCTTTATTGAAGCAGCACAAGTAACTAATTTTGATTGGTTTATTTCATTTTTGTGGACTAAGCACAGCTATTTCTGTATATATAGTGTATATATACATTATTTTTAATGACTATTATCTGAGAAATAGAACATTTTATTATATTTTCTATTTTAATTACAGTTACAAATTCATTAGGAGTCCGAGTCGGTGCATTTTTTTCCGACTCCGACTCCAGGCACTCAAAATTGCCCGACTCCGACTCCACGACTCCGACTCCACAGCCCTGCTCATGAGTTAAAACAAATAAAAAGAGATAATGTATGAGATAAACAAATAAGGTTAGAAAAGCCAATGTACGTATTTGCCAAGAGGTGAAGTATATGAACAGTGAAGATATGGATAGATAAGTCTACCTGCAGCATTCATGATCAATTGTAAAGCCAAGAGTTTAGTTACCAAGGCCAGATTCTCTAAACTGCAGTAAGATCACTGTGCACATGTAGCGCCCAGCAATTTCACCAGTACAAATGCCAGGGGAGCACTTTCCATTAACTCATTAGCACCATACGTTACCGGAGTAACGTGTGCAGTACTGTAGTAACACACATTAAGCCGCACGTTTCCGTAGCAGTGCACAGTTTATCCTGACAACGCCCCTGCGTTAATACCAGTAAACTCTTTCCACAGTTTGGTGAATCAAGGCTCATATGATATAAGGTTGCAGTAGTTGACGTGAGAGTAATAAGAGTGTTCATTTCTTTGCCATGTACTAATTAAATTCATTTTTGGTCAGCTGCTCCCACTTAGCAGGCTTGCTTTTGGTGTATATGCAGAGATTCTGTTTGGGTTCAAGGTGCGTTTGCAGTTTCTGGGGGGGCTCAGCGCACCTCTGATTGTAGGCCATTCGGAAGCGGCCTGGTGATGCGCTGATCTACCTTTTGCGCAAATTTCAATTTTACTTGGTAGCGCACCCAGGCTATGCATAGGTTAGGATTTAGTTAGAGTAAGGTCCCCTACCATATGAGGATGACTTCTTCGCAGTGGGAGGGACGAGTACTTAACAAGTTGCATGCAAGCTGTTACAGGAAACCAACATCCTCCAGTGGTAGACAGATTATGTATATGCTTGGTGTGTATTTTATCCCACAAGTGGGGCTTGCACTCTCTTGCAGGTAGGCACTTATCTGTTTTTAAGTAGCGCTGTTCATTTCTTTGCCATGTACTAATTAAATTCATTTTTGGTCAGCTGCTCCCACTTAGCAGCCTTGCTTTTGGTGTATATGCAGATCTTCTGTTTGGGTTCAAGGTGCGTTTGCAGTTTCTGGGGGGGCTCAGCGCACCTCTGATTGTAGGCCATTCGGAAGCGGCCTGGTGATGCGCTGATCCACCTTTTGCGCAATTTTCAATTTTACTTGGTAGCGCACCCAGGCTATGCATATACATAGGTTAGGATTGTTCATTTCTTTGCCAAGTTCTTTAGACTGGTCGCCATGTTTACCTGCCTAAAATTTGTTATGTGCAGCCACTGTTTAAAGGACAACCGAGGTGACATGTGACATGATGAGATAGACATGTGTATGTATAGTGCCAAGCGCACAAATAACTATGCTGTGTTCCTTTTTTTCTTTCTCTGCCTGAAAAAGTTAAAAATCAGGTATGAAAGTGACAGTTTCTGTCTGGGTCGGGACCGGGTCGGATTGGGTCAGACTATAGCATAACCCTCACTGATAAGTAATTACAGCCATAAAACATTTTTCTGTCAGTAAATGGCTTTTAAAGAGCAGGAAAGAGATAAAAGGGGTCAATAAATCATAGATTTGAGCTCTGGCATACTGCAATGAATGTGTAATTGAGCAGAGACAATGAAACAGTAAAAACTTAAAAACTAGATTTAAATATAAAATAAAACTGTGGGATGTGTAAAAAATACATTTTTAGGAGAAGTAGGATAGATATAATTGTTTTTCTCAGAAGTTTATTTTCACCTCATAAGTCCTTTAAGAGGCCTAAAAATTTTAATTTCATTGATTGTATGTAAAATCTTAACATTTTTCCACTTTAATGACACGTTAGCTACTTGTAGGCACTGTAACATAGGCAAACCTAGGTGGCATGTGACAACCTAACATTTGACTTACATCCACTGTATGAGAGGCCTAAAATATCAGGCACTGTATTTTAAAGTTTTACATTTTTAGCAATTTTTAAAATAAAACTGGAATGCGCCAGGCAAATAATATCTCAGAATCCAATGTAAGTAGGACCAATTGACATACTAGGTGCTGAAGGTGGTACAAGATAGCTGTCCCTGTGGTCAAGGCGGGCATGAGGCCTGCTGTAACAGGCACATTTTTATTACATTTTAAATAATTTAATTATTTTTTTTTTCTATTACTGACATGCACCAGGCAAATTTTTGAAATTTGAAATTATTTAATACATTACAAATTGTACCTACGTGGGTGCTGGTCTACCCACGACCAATTTTTTTTTTACACTGGATGTAGATGGCTTTTGAACTGTCAGTAGCACACCCACAGAAGTATTCCTACACTAATGAGCCTTGCTGAACTGGTCTAGTATAGCTAGAAGTGACCGGGCGCGGTGTCTGGCTGGCCCCAGGTGACATCACACTCTCCTGTTCCCTCTGTTTCCTGTGGCCTCTCCATGCTTCCTACCATTTTCCTCCCTCTATGAGGCTCTGTCTCTCCATCTGATTTCTCCTCCTCCTGTTCCTCTCTTGTGGGCTCCCATGACACATTCATCGCCACATCATTATCACCCGTATAAGTGTCTGCCTTGCTCATCTCCTTCATCTGATGCCAACACTTGCACGTCACTTTTGTCCATCAATGCCTGGGGAAAAAGCTCCTCTGGGCAATCCGATTCATTTGGAGGAGCTGCTCTGGTGGTGGTGTTGCGGTTGATCACATCAGAAGACGATGAAGAGGAGGGTGCACTGGCAGCAGAAGTTGTCGCAGAGGTGGAATACAGAGTGACCCAGTCAACCACCTCTACTGCATTTTGTGAAATTACACTTTTCTTCTTCTGCATAAGATCACAGATGCCACGGCCACAGAATGATGCACCACCATGACCCTTAGTACCTCTACGCTTTGGGGTGCCTCTGCCTGTCATGTTTGTTAGGGTGAATGACCAGCCAAGAACCACCAACAAGTTATGTTTTTGTGGTAGTTAACCAGTTATGCCTAGACACTAATTAGCCCACCTGTGAATGGTTGGGGTTTTCTGCAAAACAAGTACTGTTGGTGCTACTTGAGGACATAATGAGAAGGGACTCAACTACATATATAAAAACATATATATATATATATATATATATATATATATATATATATATATATACATATATATATATATATATATATCACCCATAAAAGGCAAGGCTATGATAATGAACAAACCTGTGAATAGAGACAAGTCAAAGGCAGCAGTCTATACAATACCCAGAAGCAGGTCCCATTGTGGTCAGGAATAGTCTTCAACAAAAGGACTATGGGGGGAGGGGGGGGGGGGGGTTGAGGTCCCTGGCTAGTGAACTGCAAGTAGCACAGTACCTAGGAAAATGGCTGCTGGTATCGTGCCTTCTATAATGGGGCAGAGAGGTCGGGTGGTGATCATGTCTGATTGGCCATCCTGTCCCACCTGACTTCAGGGTGAAGGGTAAAAAAAATGTCACTATGGTAAAGTAAAGGGTGGGAGCGATTGGCCCGCATCGTTTGCACTACTTGCAAGCACGTGAGTAGTGCACATTCTCCTCAAACTGTTCACCTGCGAATGTGTTCTGCCATCCCTACTGCAGATATTTACAGTACATTCATCAGGGAAAGCCTCCTAGGCCAATCCAGCCCTTGATGACTAAGCTGCCCTTTTCTAATTAGAAGGTACATGTTCAGAGACTGGTTACTCTTACTCACTTGGGCTGTTTTTATGCTGACCTGTATAGCAGTTCAGGATTACATTAACATTCATTCTTTCTGTAAACACTTAACTATTTCTCTTACCGTTTATTTGCATGCAGTGAACAAGTGAGCAGCTGATTAGTGTTACAGTTCTGTGTGTATTAATAGACGTGAGAGCAGGCCACATGCTAGTAGGATCATACTCAGTCCAAGCTCATCTAAATGGCTAAAGAAAGAAAATAAGATTGCTGTTTACGTCAACCAGTCCAGTGTGTTTAATTCTCTATTTCAAACTAGATAAAAAAAAGTGTGTAATTATTAAATGCAATAGATAATTATTTGCCCAACTTTTTATACTGTAAATCAATTTATTTATTGTTGACCTCATTTTCAAGGAAGTACCACATATTTCAAAAGGGGGGTGTTGAAGAGACAAAGCAGGTAATAATATTGCGAGTACATTTGGGAGTGGCTTTATTTTCAATGTACATTTACCAGTTACAGATTATCATAGGTGCAGGCTGATAAATTTGGGCACAATGCTATAACGGTAATCACTGATTAAATGAATGGTCAGATATTAGTGTTAGATGTATTTAAGTGTTAGGTGTATTAAGGGGGGGAGGCTAGTGTTGGGTGCAGGTAGGAGGGATGTTAGTGTTAGGTGTAAGTAGGAAAGAGGTAAGTGTTAGGTGTAGAAAAGGGGGAGGTTAGTGTAATGCTGGGGATACACGGTGCATTTCTTCTTCTCAATCGAGCCGCTGATGGCTCAATTGATCATTTCCGACGTGTCCGATACTCCGCCGGATCGATTCCGCGCTCGATACCAGCGGGGAGGACAATAGAATAAACGAGTGGAAGAAAAGAAGCCGCCCGCGGTTATGAGCGGGAAACGATCCGGGCACCCGCGGGGACGCGCCGCAATCTATTGTGCGGCTCGATACACGGTACAGAAACGTACCGTGTATCCCCAGCATTAGGCATAGATGCAGGTAGGTTCATGTTATGTGTAGGTAGTAAAGAGGTTAGTGCTAGGCATAGATGGGGGGTTAGTGTAGGGTTTAGGTGGGGAGGGGTTAATGTTAGTTGTAGGTAGAAGGTTTAGTGTTAGGTGTAGGTAGGAGAGAGGTTAGTGTTAGGTGTAAATAGGGGGAGGTTAGTGTTAGGCGTTGGTTGGAGGGAGGTTAGTGTTAGGTGAAGGTAGGAACTAGGTTAATGCTAGGCAAATATGGGGAAAGGTTAGTGTTAGGTGTAGGTGGGGGGGGGGAGGTTAGTGTAAGGTGTAGGTAGAAGGGAGGTTAGTGTTAGGTGTTGGTAGGAAAGAAGTTAGTGCTAGGCATAGATGGGGGAGGTTAGTGTTAGGTGTAGGTAGATGGGAGGTTAGTGTTAGGTGTAAGTAGGTTGGAGGTTAGTGTAAGGTGTAGGTAGAATGGAGGTTAGTGTTATGTGTGGGTAGGGAAGAGGTTAGTGCCAGGCATAGATGGGGAAAGTTAGTGTTAGGTGTAGGTGGGGGGATTAGTGTTAGGTGTAAGTAGGGGTAGGTTACTGTTAGGTGTAGGTAGGAAAGAGGTTAGTGCTAGGCATAGATAGGGGGAGGTTAGTGTTAGGCGTAGTTAGGAGAAAGGTTAGTGTTAGGTGTAGGTTGGGGGAGGTATGTGTTAGGCATAGATTTGGGGTAGGTTAGTGTTAGGTGTAGGTAGGGTGGAGGTTAGTGTTAGGAATAGCAAAGAAGAGTAGTGTGAGAATAGGATAACATAGGATAATAGTAAAATAACAGTAATACTACCGATATTGTACTATACATAGCAAAGATAGTAGAGTATCAATAAAATTACCAATATTCTACTATTGGAAATATCTCACACTCATTTTTCATCACTTTTATAGGTACAAGTGAAAGGGGGAAGTGCACTACTTTCCCCATTACCAATGTGAAGAGTAATGCATAGATCCATATCGAATCAGGAAAAAAGGCAAAGGAACCCTTATGGAAAAAAAGGCAGCCGCATTGGCGCCAATGATAAAAAGCCGCGATTAGCAGCAGAAAAGTGAAATTTGGGCACTGGCAGCACCCGCTATCAGGCACCTTTCGGCACAGAAATGTACCCTTTCTGCTACATTCTGATACAATCGCATGTGCCAGGGGTTTGTGGAAATGGAAATTGCAGTATTGCATAGTGGCACGGATGCAATGCCCTCTGTGCCCGCTAAGCCATGCAGCAATTTGCATTGCCATAAACCCCCAGCGCCCACAATTGTATCAGGCGCCTGCGGATGTGGAAATGCTTAATGACTGACTCCTGGAGCCCAAAATTAGCTTCTCAGCCGCAGTATTGCAGTTTTACCTTAGGGACGGGGGTTAAGGGTTAGTAAAGGGGGATTAGATGGGGGGGTGGTTAGGCACCATGGGTGGGGTGTTAGGGTTAGGCACTAGGGGGAGGGGTCTTATGGTTAGACACCACCTGGGGGGATCTTAGGGTTAGGCGCAACCAGGGGAGGGTTCTGTGTGAGTGTAGAATGCAGTTAACCTATAGTAAAATATCAGTAAATATTACCAATATTTTACTATGGAACCCAGCTGTCGCATATCGCTAATTGTTGCGATATTCTAATAGTGGCAATCCTGTGTGCCCTTTTTCCAGGCACCTTCATTTCATGTACGCATCCACATGACCCTCAGGTCAGGTGTTCTGCTATGTGCCATGCAGGAACACCTGGAACAGAAGCCGCATGGTGCTATACAGCTGAACACAGGCTGT
Organism: Hyperolius riggenbachi; assembly: GCF_040937935.1. NCBI lineage: Eukaryota > Metazoa > Chordata > Amphibia > Anura > Hyperoliidae > Hyperolius > Hyperolius riggenbachi. The sequence goes on from NC_090646.1 coordinate 156,594,823, forward strand.
GCTTATAAATAAAAGAGTGTATTTGATTCAGCAGTGGAAGCAGGTAAAGTAAACTACTCCCTGTGCTACTATGCTATCTGGGGGAACAAAGGCCACCTAATTCTAATGGAGAAAGGTGGGATTAGGAAGGAGGAGCACAAACGTAACCTAATACTAGAAACCTGGGGGGGGGGGCTGAAGTGCCTTGGTTTATATTCTCTTCTCTTCGGTCGCAACGCGGTGAAATTGTTCCAACTGCAGCACGCCAATGTAAAAGGACCTTAAATAGAGAATGTATTTGTTTAAATGGCCCAGGTTGTTTGGGAGACTTCAGTGTACTTCACTACACCTGTAGTTTCTGTAGCCATACACAGGTCAATAGTGGTAAGATACGACAGGTGATCAATCACTCCGTAAACAGAAATAGGTTAGGTCAGCCTTTCTCAAGTTGTTTGGAGTGGAGTGGTTGTTTATTTCTCAAGCCCCTATTGCACTGCCTATTGCACTGCCCCTCCTTATACTGTCTCCTTATTCTAGTACTTTTAATTAATGTGCTCATTATTATTCTGAACCCCCAATTTAGTGTTTTTTACAGTACCCCCTATTATAGTATACTCTATACTTCCCCCACAATGGGAGAAAATGCCAAGGAACCCCTGCAGAGTACTCAAGGAACCCTGGGGTTCCAGGGAGAAAGCCTGGTTTAGGTAATAGTGTCAACATGGGCGTAACAATAGGGGATGCAGCCCCTGCTCCCGCATCATGGCCGTTTTGGGGGAATGGAGGTGTCGCAGCATGAGGGGAAAGCTATGGACACACTCGGCGGGGAGGGGGGACAGTCCCCCCTCCCCTCACCTTGGGCTTTCCCCTCTGCGCTCTCCTCCAGCTTCAATAGCTATATAAGTGCAGCGGAGCGGCGGGCAGCGGCAGACAAACATACCTTCCGTGCATTCCAGCGCAGACACTTCTCGCTCTAGTGACTGATGCGACTTCCTGTATAAACAGGAAGTAGCGTCAGTCACTAGAGCGAGAAGTGTACGGACGCACGGAAGGTATGTTTGTCTGCCGCTGCCCGCCGCTACTCTGCACTTATATAGCTATTGAAGCTGGAGGGGAGCGCAGAGGGGAAAGCCCGAGGTGAGGGAGGGGGGGGACCGACCGCCCCTCCCCGCCGAGTGTGGCCATAGCTTTCCCCTCATGCTGTGACCCCTCCAAAACGGCCACGAGTGGGCCTCGGGGGGGGGGGGGGGGGGCCCCGCTCAGAATTTCTGCAGGGGGGCCCGGTGGCTCTTAGTTACGCCCCTGAGTGTCAATGAACCACCTTTCCTCACTCAGTCTCAATTCTAATTGAAAATTGATTTAGCTTCAGCTTTGGCTAGCACTATACTGCTTAATACAGTACAAACTTATGCAGTCTTCAATCCCTTGCTGTACCTTCTCTCACACACTTTGTTTACATTAATTACTGCAATTAATTATACTCTTGATTAATAAAAGGTCTCAAATTGATCAGAAGTTTATTGATCGGGCCTGCTAAGTATAAACAGTCACTGACAAATTTGATCAAAGTGATTTAATTGGCCACAAAAATCAACCCTGTGTACGGCCACCTTAAAGGCAACCTGAGATGGGTTATTAAACACAAAATATACATACCTGGGGCTTCCTCCAGCCTCCTTCGGCCTAATCGCTCCCACACCGTCCTCCTCCGACTCCCCATTCATCTGCAATGGGCCCCTGAAAATCCTCCGGTCTAGGGCAAACTGCGCAAGCGTGGCCTGTCCGTGCGCTCCCGACATGTTTACATTGCGCAGGTGCAGAACGCTCCCAGGGACAGGAGCGAGATGGGAAGCATGTCTGGCCGGACTGCACCTGCACCGACTGGCCCTGACTGGAGGATTTTGCTGGACCAGTTGCTGGTAAAGGAGAAGAAGGATGATGAGGGAGTGATCAGGCCTGAGGGGGCTGGAGGAAGCCCTAGGTATGTATACATTTTAAAAAGGGGCCCCATCTCAGGTACACTTTAAAGTGAAAATGCCACAATTGCAGAGCAAAAGCCAGCTCTGTACATTTCAGGTAAAAAGCCTTATTTCAGCTTACTTGCATGCAGTTAGGCAACACAGATCCTAATAGAGGCTGTGACACATAAGTATACAAGTTTGCTGCAAGTCACTGGATGAATCCAGGTGTGGAAAATGAGTATCAAGCTCCTCCTCTCTGTAGCCGGGATGGGAGGTTTCTAGGCAGTCTGTACTCCACAAAGAGAGTACAGATTCCAAACATGTAAACAAGTGCAATTCCAGCCAGTCAGTTTTGGAGACTTAAATCAAACCTGAAGCGAAAAAAATAAATAAATATATGATATAATTAATTGTATGTGTAGTACGGATAATGAACTGAACATTAGTAGCAAAGAAAAGTCTTATCTTTTTATTTTCAGTTATATAGCTTTGTTTTATAACATTGCACAATTTTGTCCCATTTGCAGTTTTAAAACCACACTTGTCTTTAAAGGAATCATCAGGCAAAACAGCCTCCCCACGATCTACTTACCCAGGGCTTCCTCCAGCCCCTTGCCACCCACACGTCCCACACCACAGCTCCGCTCCCAACTCCCGGCCCGGGATCCCCACTGGTGCAGAGAACGACCTTGAGGTCGTCCTTTATTGCGCCTGCAAGAGCACAGCTGTCTATCATTCCACTTTGTCTCTAGTGTACTGCACAGGCGCAAAAGTACTGCACCTGCACAGTACACTCACAAGACAACGTGGTCTTGATTGACAGCTGCGCTCACATAGACGCAGTAGAGGATGACCTCGAGGTCGGCCTATGCGCCGGCGTGGACCCCGGGCTGGCGGCTGGGAGCAGAGCTACGGCACGGGACGTGTGGGTGGCAAGGGGCTGGAGGAAGCCCCGGGTAAGTAGATCATGGGGAGGCTGTTTTAGCCTGATGATTCCCTTTAAGCTATAAAACAAAGCAGAAATAATGACTCTTTAAACTTTTCTGCAGTAAAACCTTATCTCAAGCTGTCTCTCACTGTGTCTTAGCTGTTTAAAGAGACACTGAAGCGAAAAAAAAAAAGATGATATTATGATTTGTATGTGTAGTACAGCTAAGAAAAAAAACATTAAGATCAGATACATCAGTCTAATTGTTTCCAGTACAGGAAGAGTTGAGAAACTCCAGTTGTTATCTCTATGCAAAAAAGCTATTAAGCTCTCTGACTAACTTAGTCGTGGAGAGGGCTGTTATCTGACTTTTATTATCTCAACTCTAATTGAACTGTTTACTTTTCCTCTGCTAGAGGAGAGTTCATTACTTCACAGACTGCTCTGAAAGACTCATTTTGAATGCTGAGTGTTGTGTAATCTGCACATATTATAGAGTGATGCAATGTTAGAAAAAACACTATATACCTGAAAATAAAAATATGAGAATATTTTCCTTGCTGCTAATCTTCTAGTAATTATTCATAGTACACAACCAATTCATTATATCATATATTTTTTTTCGCTTCAGTGTCTCTTTAAGTGCTTCAGAATACGGGACTCTATTAGACCCAAGTTGGGTCAATTATCTCAGAGAAGCTCTTTTGCATAGATAAACTGAAGTTTTTTTAACTCTTCCTGTACTGGAAAACAAGCTGGAGGCAAAGAAAAGATTAAGGCCTCTTGCACACTGCAAGTGATTCCGATTCAGATTCCCGCTTTTTAATCCGTTTTTACATCCGATTCCGATTTGCAGTGTGCAGGGAGCAAACTGCAAATCGGAATCTGAATCTGATGTAAAAACTGATTAAGGCCTCTTGCACACTGCAAGTGATTCTGATTCAGATTCTGCTTTTTAATCAGTTTTTACATCCGATTCCGATTCCGATTTGCAGTTTGCTCCCTGCACACTGCAAATCGGAATCGGATGTAAAAACTGATTAAAAAGCAGAATCTGAATCGGAATCACTTGCCGTGTGCAAGAGGCCTTAAAATCGGAATCTGAATCGGAATCACTTGCAGTGTGCAAGAGGCCTTAGGGTTTAATGTAGGAGAATTTCTAGACTAGAAGGTGAACTGCTTCTTCTCGATTTGTTGGTAGAAGCTGTGACTTTGCTGAAAATTACTGGTATACATAAATGATTCAAATAACAAAATGCAGACTTTTTTCAACCTAGAATTAAGAAAATTTCCATACGCAAACAGGTGAATTTTGGTAATTTTACTGAAGTTTTTCAATGTTCTCGTGAATTCTGTTAGATTTGATATTAGGCCGGCGGTTGGAACTTTTTCATTTCTTTGTTTCTCAAAAGCAGCAGGAAGGAAATTTGCAGCAAATCTGGAACAAAAATGGTGCAGATGCTCAAATCAAATGATTGTGATTTGTTGTCCAGACAACCTGCTTCACCTGTGTACATTTTGCACCAGTTTTGCTGTAATTGTTTTGGTTAATTTTCAATTGCAGAGAGCTGAAAGGTTACTTTAAACAGAAGATGAAAAATTATCTCATGAGAGAAAATGTGAATTGAATAAGGTCCAATGTGTTTAAAATCTTGCTCTTGACTACAAATTTCCTTCTCTGTCATAGTCATCCACCCATGGCTCTGAAACTAAGATTGGTCAGCCTCTAGTCAAGATATTGCTGTCAGGGCCAGGCAGAGGCAAGAGAGGCTCCAGCCTCAGAGCGCAGTGTAGGAGGGGGGTGCACAACTCACTCAGCTATCATTCTCCTATTGCACTTGAAGCAGAGAGAAATAAGAAAATGGGATACATGGCAGTTAGGGTATGGGGGGGAGGTGGGCTGGGGCACCTCTTAGTCTAATAGCACGGCTGGGGTGGGAGGGATGGAGGGGCGCACTTTGGTGTCTCAGCCTTGGGTGCTGGAGGACCTTGTCCCAGCTCTGATTGCTTTAACCAAAATATAAAGTAGAGCCCAAAACACAGACACCTTTGCATTGGAGCATGGAATAACGTTAAACTCGAGATCCCAGTCCAAATGCAAGGTTATGTTGTATAATGTCTTACCTGCCAAGACTTTAATTTATATAACGGTGTATATAAGTTACCTCACCCTTCTTCACTTTGTATTTTTAGCAGCACAGTATGGACATATCCCCTTTTCGAGCCTATTGATTGATTAATTTCTGAGGAGCATACACACACACACACACAAAGTCACCTGCTGGTGTGGCTGAGTGTTGTAAACGCGAGTTGCAAGGATGAAGTCCCTCAATGCATTATGTTGTTATGGAGGGAGGAGCAGGAGGGATGCAGCAGATTCCAGTAGGACGGGTAAGGAGGAGAACAATGCGCTCAGCTGTGATGATCCAAAACTCTGGATCTCTTGGCAATGCATGGGGGAGTCTGTACACATGCTGGATGGTCATTAGAAACAGCCCTGCCTTGGCTGAGAACCTTTTACCAGGTGTATGCATCTTTAGTCTACTCCAGAGAACAAGTTAAAATCTCTAGGGTTACCGCACTTAGCAAAACAGCAGAGCACAGTCAGCTGACTTACATTGTAACCCTTCTCCTTCCAGTCTGTGTGTGCAGCTGTTCAAGGATTTATTGAAGCTGTTATGGAGACTAAATCAGGTAGTTTTATTGATAACAAATAACATGCATTTAAACATTTATTTTTACTACAATAATGGATTTACCATAAATATTTTGTGTATGTAGCTTTAAAACACTAAGGATATTAGCGGAGCATGAAATTTGGGCGCTGGTGGCTAATGAACGGCTATAAGGCGCCCAAATCGGAAAATTGGTCTTGCGATGATTATCGTTTTGAAAATTACAACCTTATAGTCTACAAGATTTTTTTCTCGTTTTAAAAATTAGAACGTTTTAGTTTTTGACATTTTTAATGTTTAGTACTTACAAATGATTCATTTTTGAAAGTTATTGTGAAGGTTATGAAGGTGGGTTTTAGGGTTAGGCATCTGGAAGGGGGTTTTAGGGTTAGGTGTCAGGAAAGGGGGTATTTAGGGTTAGTCTTCAAGAAGGGAAGTTTCAGGGTTAGGCATTAAGAAGGGGGTTTTAGGGTTAGGCATCAGGAAGGAGTGTTTTAGGGGTAGGTGTCAAGAAAGGGGGTTTGAGGGTTAGGCATCAGGAAGGGAGGGTTCTGTGTGAGAGTAGGATTAGGTTAAGTTGTAATAAAATATTGTTAATATATACAGATATTTTATTACAATAATTTACACTATTTACACTTTAAAACCAAAGAAAATCAGTAGACATTAACGATAATTGTATTAATGAAAACAGACGCCCATTCTTCCTTGCGCCCAATGCACGCGATATTAGTGTTTGACTGAAGGGATGTTCAGTGAGATGCTAATAATTACAAATTGACGCAAATTGTATACAGATACAGTGCTGCTCATAATTATTTATACCTCAGGCAAATTTTGACTTAAAGTTACTTTTATTCAACCAGCAAGTAATTTTTTGATGGGAAATGACATAGGTGTCTCCCAAAAGATAATAATACGATGTACAGGAGGCATTATTGTGGGAAAAAAAATGTCTCCATTTTTATTTACATTTCAGCAAAAAATGTCCAGTCCAAAATTATCCATACCCTTCTCAATAATCAATAAAAAAGCCTTTATTGGCTATTACAGCAATCAAACACTTCCTATAATTGCAGACCAGCTTTTTGCATGTCTCCACAGGTATGTTTGCCCATTAACTTTTAGCAATGAGCTCCAAATCTTTCAGGTTGGAGGGTCTTCTTGCCATTTCCCTGATCTTTAGCTCTCTCCACATATTCTCAATTGGATTCAAGTCAGGACTCTGGCTGGTCCACTCCAAAATGTTAATGTTGTTGTCTGCTAACCATATCTTCACTACTTTTGCTGTGTGTTTCGGGTCATTGTCATACTGAAATGTCCACTGGTGCCCAAGGCCAAGTTTCTCTGCAGAGTGCCTGATGTTGTTGTTGAGAATCCTCATGTATTGCTCTTTTATCATAGTGCTGTTTACTGTAAATTAGGTTCTCTGGTCCATTGGCTGAAAAACACCCAAAAAGCATTAGGTTCCCACCACCATGTTTGACAGAGGGGATGGTGTTCTTTGGGTTGAAGGCTTCTGCTTTTTACGCCAAATGAAGGAAACATCATTGTGACTTCAATTTTTGTTTCATCTGACCATAACACAGACGACCAGAAGTCTTCTTCTTTGTCCAGAGGAGCATTTGCAAAGGCCAAGCGAGCTTTTGTGTGCCTTATCTGGAGAAGTGGCGTCCTCCTTGGACTGCATCCGTGGAACCCAGCAGTGTGCAGTGTCCGTTGGATTGTCTGCCTTGAGATATTGCCACCAGCAGAGCCCAGATTGACCAGGATGGCCTTGGTGGTGATCCTTGGATTCTTTTACACCTCTCACACTATCCTCCTGACCAGCACAGGTGTCACTTTTGGCTTCCGACCACATCCTCTGAGATTTTCCACAGTGCGGAACATCTTGTATTTTTTAATAATACTTCGCACTGTAGCCACTGGAACTTGAAAACATTTAGAAACGGCCCTTTCCTGGCTTGCGGGCATCCAAAAGTCCTCACTGAGCTCCTTTGTCTTAGCCATGACTGTCCACAAACCAACTGCAGAGAGCTGCTGTTTTTTACCTGCTGAGTTGATTAAAACACCTGTTCCCAATTAATCATAAAATTAGCACTTATTGTAAATGATTAGCTTGTCATTGACCATCTTTGCTTGGCATGTTCTCCTGAGGTTCGCTCTCATTCTCTCTTCACACTTACAATAACTGGGCCTTGTCTTGCTGGGTAGCTAACTCATACAAGCCTCATTTAGCATCACTGCCACAGTCCCTGCTTACTATGATACGGCTGCACACCTGAGCACACATGAAATGCTGAGCAATATGTCATTAATGTGCCAGAGCTGTGGGGCTGTGACGCTCTCATGTTCTACCTGATAAACTCTGTTCTATTCCCCTGAGCCACTGCAGTGGTGACAATCGCTGCATCATCATGAAACACCAGAAAGTATATGCACCATGGTTGTTGCTGAAGGTGTATTTATTTATCAAAGACTACCAGTAAATATATTTTTCAACAGTGCTGAGCAGTAAATTCATTGTGGATAAGCAGGAAATTTGGGCGCCGGTGGCTAATGGATAATTTGGGCTCCCCATAGACGCTAATGCAAATATCGTTAATATGGTGCCCAAAGCAGAAATTTTGGCGCCCGATAAATATCGTTTTCAGCATTAGAACATTAAAGATTTTGAAATGTGTTATTGTTTTTATAACTTGCAACATTATTGTCTTTGGCATATTATTTTCTTTGTATGTACAAATTTAACGTTATCAAATATGTTATTGGGCTTGATTCACTAAGCTGTGTTGCTAAAGCAGCGCAGCTTAGTTTGAGCGGCGCAAGTTAAAAAGTTCAGCGCACACTACGGGCTGTGTAGTGTGCACTGCTAATTTACGCGCACTCCCTTGTATTTAGTGGCTGCTCCTTTACTTTCGCACTGAGCCCTGTCGCGCCCTGTAGCTGTTAAGGATAAGATCCCCGCACTTTGATTGGCCCAATAGGCCTCCTGTCAAGTGGGGGTATGTTTAGGGTTAGGCACCAGCAGGGGGGTCTTAGGGTTAGATACCAGCAGGAGAGTCTTAGGGTTAGGCACCACCGGGATGGGGGGGGGGCTCTTAGGTTTAGGCAAAACCGGGGGGGGGGGGTGGCAGGTCTTAGGGTTAGGCACCCGCAGTAGGGTCTTAAGGTTAGGCACCACCGGTGGAGTCTTAGGTTTAACCAACACCGGGGGGGGGGGAGGGGTCTGAGGGTTAGGCACCACCAGGGGGTTTTAGGCACCAATGAAAGGGGTCTTAGGTTTAGGCACCACCAGGAGGGATTTTAGGGTTAGGCGCCACCAAGGGGATCTTAGGGTTAGGCAACACCAGGAGAGATCTTAGGATTAGGCACCACCTGGGGAGGGTTCTGTGTGAGAGTAGGATTAGGTTAAACTGTATTTTTGAATTATGAAATGGTTTTAAAGTAAAATATTTTCGTATTCATTTCCTGACAGTTTTAAAATGGTACTTATCGTTTACATGTTTTCGGCTTCACTTCTTGCCTAATTGAAAATGATTTCTATAGTTTATTAAGATTTCTGCTTCACTCCGAATTTTCCTCGTACCTCTATTTCATGAAAGCCATTGTGAAACACTCTGTGACTTTAGAAGACCACTCCTTTCACACAACCTACAGTGGGATGCAAAAGTTTAGGCAACCTTGTCAATTGTCATGATTTTCCTGTATAAATCGTTGGTTGTTACGATAAAAAATGTTAGTGAAATATATAATTTAGGAGACACACACAGTGATATTTGAGAAGTGAAATGAAGTGTATTGGATGTACAGAAAGTGTGCAATAATTGTTTAAATGAAATTAGGAAGGTGCATACATTTGGGCACTGTTGTCATTTTATTGATTCCAACAACTTTAGAGCTAATTATTGGAACTCAAATTGGCTTGGTAAGTTCAGTGACCCCTGACCTACATACACAGGTGAATCCAATTATGAGAAAGAGTATGTAAGGGGGTCAATTGTAAGTTTCCCTCCTCTTTTAATTTTCTCTGAAGAGTAGCAACATGGGGGTCTGAAAACAACTCTCAAATTATCTGAAGATAGACAAGACACAAGGATCTGAAGACACAAGGAGATGCTGTATGCGAGAGGGATGCAGAGGAAGCCTTTTCTCTGCCCACAGCATAAACAGTGCCGCTTGAGGTATGCTAAAGCACATTTGGACAAGCCAGCTTCATTTTGGAATAAGGTACTGTGGACTGATGAAACTAAAATTGAGTTATTTGGGCATAACAAGAGGAGTTATGCATGGAGGAAAAAGAACACAGCATTCCAAAAAAACACCTGCTACCTACAGTAAAATATGGTGGTGGTTCCATCATGCTGTGGGGCTGTGAGGCCAGTGCAGGGCCTGGGAATCTTGTCAAAGTTGAGGGACACATGAATTCCACTCAGTATCAGCAGATTCTGGAGACCAATGTCCAGGAATCAGTGACAAAGCTGAAGCTGCGTCGGGGCTGGATCTTTCAACAAGACAACAACCCTAAACACTGCTCAAAATCCACTAAGGCATTCATGCAGAGGAACAAGTACAATGTCCTGGAATGGCCATCTCAGTCAGCAGACCTGAATATAATTGAAAATCTGTAGTGTGAGTTAAAGAGAGCTCTCCATGCTCGGAAGCTGTCATATCTGAATGAACTAGATATGTTTTGTAAAGAGGAATGGTCCAAAATACCTTCAACCAGAAACATTGGAACCTACAGGAAGCGTTTAGAGGCTGTTATTTTTGCAAAACCAGGATCTACTGAATATTGATTTAATTTTTTTTTTGTGGTGGCCAAATTTATGCACCTACCTAATTTTGTTTAAACAATTATTGCACACTTTCTTTAAATCCAATAAACTTCATTTCACTTCTGAAATAACACTGTGTGTGTCTCCTATACAGGCTCGTACAGGCCCAGTGAACTGCCGATGTAAAGATCGGTAGGCCTTTTATAAACAATATGATGTCATCTGTCACGTGACATTTTGGGCCCCTCTCCTCTCTGCACTCCCTGCGTCTGAGCCAGCGGCTTAGTGGAGGCTAAGGAGGAACTTCGCCTGGCCAGCAGTCACATCATGAAAAATGCTGCTGGCACAGAAATGAGTAGACGGGCCCTGGATGGCTTCAGGGAAGCAGTGAGTCATGTGACAGTCACATGACTCACAGGCACACAGACCTCCGGCTCTCAGCTGCAGCGCGGGGATTTTCAATTAAAAGATGCAAGAGAGAGCTGGCTGGCTGGAGCTGATGCTGGGCTGTGAGGAAGCAGGAGATTGTGAGGGAGAGATAACAGTAAAGTCTGACAGGAGAGAAGGAGGGAAGAGCGCTGACAGAGCAGAGGCAGAACACCGGCAGTGACAATGGAAGAGGGAAAAGGTGTAAGGAAGCATTGCAGAGAGAGAGGACAGCTATTACAGACATGTATACAGGAGGAGAAAGATAAAGAAGGACAGAAAATATAAACAATAACTAAGCTGGTAAAAGAATGACAGAGGAAAGATTAACTTGTAGACAGCAGAGAAGACCAAGCAGGAAGAGAATACAGAGAAAAGAGCAGAGATCATCTATGCAGATAGTTTGCATTACAAGTGGGCCAGTGTATAGAGACAAGAGAAGGCTGGTGAGTTCTGTATGATTTATTGCCAGAACTGTTTTGGTCCACATGTTTGCTTAAACGAGTCATCAGGTAAAGTAAATGACAGCCCATTTACTTACCTGGGGCTTCCTCCAGCCCCTTGCAGCTGTCTGTCCGCAGTGGACAGCGTGGGCTTGATTGACAGCAGCACTTCAAGCAGGTGCAGTAAGGACGACCTCGAAGTCGTCCTCTGCACAGTGTGGGAACCCTGGGCTTGTGGCTGAGAATGGAGCTGTCAGCGAGGGACAGACAGCTGCAAGGGGCTAGAGGAAGCCCCAGGTAAGTAAATGGGCTGTCATTTACTTTACCTGATGACTTCTTTAAAGGAAACATCCAAGCAGTTAAAAAAATGAACTCTACTTACCCCGGGCTTCCTCCAGCCCCTGACAGCCTATGTGTCCTTTGCCGCAATTCCAGTGACTCAGGATCCTCTCCATTTCAGATGCCAACTTTGCCAGATCGGCCCCTACTGCGCCTGTGCGAGTGCTGCTGTCAGTCACGCTCACATGGTCTGGAGTGTTCTGCGCAGGCGCAGAAGAGGCCGACCTGGCAAGGTCGGCTTCTGAAACAGAGCGTATCCCAGGACACCGGAACTGCGGCGAGCGACATAGTGGCTGCCAGGAGCTAGTAGAAGCACCGGGTAAGTAGAGCTCATTTTTTTAGCTGCTCAGATGCTGCTTTTAACCTGAGTGAAGAGTCTAACTGATATTTAAATGTTTCTTTGTGAACTCTGGCTTTGCCTGAACAGAACGTCTTCTGCAGCATTTTACAGAGTACATAGTCATGTTACTGACTGTCCTCAGTCAGGAGCTCACACTCTTATCCTACTATAATAGTATAATACCCTACCATATTATTATTATGTATTTATATAGTACTGACGTCCTCTGCAGCCCCTTCAGAGTACATCGTCATGTCACTGACTGTCCTCAGAGGAGCTCACACTCTAATCCTACCATAGTCATAGTCTAATATTCTACCACATTATTATTATTATGTATTTGTATAGCAATGAAATCTAGTGCAGCACTTATAGTCATGTCACTGACTGTCCTCAGAGGAGCTCACAATCTGATTGTACCATAGTCATAATATAATGTCCTACCATATTATTATTATTATGTATTTATATAACATTGGCATCTTCTGCAGCACTTTACACAGTAAATAACCATGTCACTGACTGTCCTCAGAGGAGCTCACTATATAATCCCTACCATAGCCTGTCTAATGTCCTACCATAATATTATCCAATTATATATCACTGACACCTTCTGCAGCACTTTACAGAGTACATAGTCATGTCACTGACTGTCCTTAAAGAGGAACTCCAGTGAAAATAATGTAGTAAAAAAAAGTGCTTCATTTTTTACCATAATTATGTATAAATGATTTAGTCAGTGTTTGCTCATTGTAAAATCTTTCCTCTCCCCGATTTACATTCTGACATTTATTACATGGTGACATTTTTACTGTGGGCAGGTTATGTAGCTGCTCCTAGCTGTTTTGGCTGTTAGAGACAGCTGTAAACAGCTAATTCCTGTCTGTGAACATTGTTACATTGTGGCAGTTTGCCCAGAGTACCGCGGTACTCAGAGCTTTTTGTGGGAGGGGTTTCAGCACAAAATCAGTCATACAGCGCCCCCTGATAGTCTGTTTGTGAAAAGCATTATATTTCTCATGTAAAAGGGGGTATCAGCTACTGATTGGGATAAAGTTCAATTCTAGGTTGGAGTTTCTCTTTAAAGGAGCTTACAATCTAATCCTACCATAGTCATAGTCTAATATCCTACCATATTATTATTATATACCAGCCTTTCTCAACCTTTTTACCATGGAGGAACCCTGTAAATAACTTTTGGATCTCAAGGAACCCCTGCAAACATTTTTTTGGTCTTGAGGAACCCCTACATTTAATTTTCAGGAGGCATGGTCTTTAAGTAGGTTAGGCTGCTAATTTCACTACCCCCATTACACTGCCACTCATTATACTGTCTCCTGACCCTCCAATTTAGTGCTTCTTGTTACAGTACCACCTATTATGGTGTGCTCTATTATACTTCCCCCACGATGGGGTAAAATGCCACTGGTTGAGAAAGCCTGTTATATACTTATATAGCACTGACATCTTCTGCAGCACTTTACAGAGTACATAGTCATGTCACTGACTGTCCTCAGAGGAGCTCACACTCCAATCCCAACCATAGTCATAGTGTAATGCCCTACCATATTATTATTATGTATTCATATAGCACTGACATCTCCTGCAGCACATTACAGAGTACATAGTCGTGTCACTGACTGTCCTTAGAGGTCACAATCTAATCCTACCATAGGTATAGTCTAATGTCCTTACATATGATTATTATGTATTTATATAGTATTGACACCTTCTGCAGTATTTTACAGAGTACATATTCATGTCACTGATTGTTCTCAGATGAGCTCACAATCTAATCCTACCATAGTCATAGTCTAATGTCATGCCATATTATGATTATGTATTTATAGAGCATTGACATCTTCTACAGCACTAAACAGAGTAAAAGGGACTGTATAGGGGAGGGAGGGGGACCACTATACAACTAGGTGATGCTGTTATGGGGACCACTAGAGTAGGGTATGTGAGCGGCAAATCATGGGGCGTGTGGGCCCCAGACTGAAATTTCTCTGGTGGGCCCCCAGTGTCCCAGTCCGACCCTGCTCTCATATGATATATTTAACTGACATTTTTTATTGTAACTAACAACCAACGATTTATATAGGAAAAGCATGGTGATTAACAAGGTTGCCTAAACTGTTGCATCCCACTGTATATATGGACTAATACTCATTGCTTAGTGAAAAAAAACCCCCTATATATGTACAATACCTCTTAAAAGTGAGTATGCCTCTTACATTTTTGCAAATATTTTAGTATATCTTTTAATAGGACAACACTGAAGATATTACATTTTGATACAATGTAAAGTAGTCAGTGTACAGCTTGGTAAAGGAGAGCTGTTGGCCATACTATCTCAGAAAAAAACACATAAATAAGTAGATAAATACTTCCTCTACTTACATAACATATGTATTGCACTGTCCACATTTTGATTTTAGTGATTTTAGTAAAAAAAGAGAAAATCCTTCTTAGGATTCTCCATTTTAACTGTGTCTATCTTGAAGCCAATCCTGATGTCATTTCCTCCCTTACTCTCCTCTGCCTGATTGTGTATGCATTGCCCGCCCTCCTCCCAGTCTTCAGGCACTCCCACCCAGCTCTGCAATAGAAAGTGCATTGTCTCAGCATGAGAAATATTGGCCAATCAGAGAGGAACAGAGGTATGGGAGGGGAAAACAGGAGGAAAAGAGGCTTCAGCCAATCAGGCTGCATTAGCTAAGTCCGAGAGGAAATTAAAGAAGCAAAAAATTACAACCCAGCATGCCCTGCAACTTCCTTTGTGCGGCAATGTATCAAATAAGAGTAAGGTAAACTGGGGAATGATAATTTATCAACAAGAAAAGTAATAGTGATTATTAACTTTTGGATTGCTTGGTTAGCATCCTTATTACTTGTTTACCAGATAAAAATAAAGAATTGATTTTTTTATTTTATGCCTGACAGACACTTTAACACTGTATGTTTGCTGTCCCATTTAAGGATACCCGAACTGACATGTGACATGATGAGATAGACATGTGTATGCACAGTGCCTAGCACACAAATAGCTATGCTGTGTGCTTTTTTTTCTTTCTCTGCCTGAAAGAGTTAAATATCAGGTATGCAAGTGGCTGACTCAATCCTGACTCAGACAGGAAGTGACTACAGTGTGACCCTCACTGATAAGAAATCCCAACTATAAAACACTTTCCTATCAGAAAATGGCTTCTGAGAGCAAGAAAGAGGTAAAAAAGGGGAATTTCTTATCAGTGAGGGCCACACTGTAGTCACTTCCTGTCTGAGTCAGGACTGAGTCAGCCACTTGCATACCTGATATTTATCTCTTTCAGGCTGAGAAAGAAAAAAAAGAAACACAGCATAGTTATTTGTGTGCTAGACACTGTGCATACACATGTCTATCTCATCATGTCACATGTCAGTTCGGGTATCCTTTAAAATAACTTATCACACATCCATTAATGGCTAAAATGTAGGCAAGAAAAGTGAGTACACCCCTAGGTGAAGAATGTCAAACTTGCACCTAAAGTGTCACTATTTTGTGTGCCCACCATTATTTTCCAGCACTGCCTTCATTCCCTCAGGCATGAAGTTCACTAGAGCTCCAAAGGTTGCCATGGGAATCCTTTTCCACTCCTCCATGACAAATATGGTTATTGTTAGAGACCTTGAGTCCTCCAACTTTCGTTTGAGGATGACCCACAGATGCTCATTAGGGTTGTGGTCTTGAGACATGCTAGGCCAGTCCACCACCTTTAACATAAGTTCCTTTAGCAAGGCAGTGGTCATCTTGGAGGTGTGTTTGGGGTAGTTCTGCTTCAGTATGTCACAGTACAAGTTGGCGTTCATGGTTCCCTCAATGAACTGTAGCTCCCCAGCAGCACACATGCAGTCCCAACATAACGTTACTGCCACCATGCTTAACTGTAGGCACAACACACTTGTCTTTGCAGTGGTCATCTGGTTGCTGCCACATACACTCAACACCATCTGAACCAAATAAGTCTATCTTGGCTTCATCAAACTACAGGACATGGTTCCAGTGCCCTAACTCTGCTTGTCTTCAGCAAACTGTTTGCGGACTTTCTTGTGTAACATATTTAGATGAGGCTTTCTTCTGGGATGACAGCCATCTAGACCAGTTTGATACAGTATGGTCTGATTACCAAAAGGCTGACTCCCCCAACCACCAACACCACTTCAACCTCTGCAGCAATGCTGCTAGCACTAGAAGGGACAGCCACTGCATATGATGGTGAGCAAGGGTACTCAATTTCTTACGTTGACCATGGAGAGGCCTGTTCTCAGCAAAACCTGTCCTGTTAGGGCCCTTTCACACCAGAGGACTTTTTCGGCGTTTTAACGCCACAGCCGAAGTTGGCGTTTTCCAAGGTAAAATGAAAGTCCATAGACTTTCATTTTACCTTTCACATCTAACTCGGCGTTTTGGAGCGTTGCGTTTCAACGCTCCCAGGAGCTTTTTCAGGGCTGTTTACAGCCGAAGTTGGCTGTTGGCGTTTCAATGATAGTCAATGGAAAACGCCAACTTCAGCGTTTTCAAAGCGTTTTACAGCTGACTTGTTCACTTATTTTTATAGAAGAAAAAAAAAAAAGGACGTTTTCATATAAGCTGTAGAACGCTTTGAAAACGCTATGTATTGGCGTTAAGCAAAAGGCAGCCTTTTCTACCGCAGCCTCTAGTGTGAAAGAGCCCTTAAAGAGACACTAAAGCGAAAAAAAATGATATATGATTTGTATGTGAAGTACAGCTAAGAAATAAAACATTAGAATCAGAGACATAAGTCTAATTGTTTCCAGTACAGGAAGAGTTAAGAAACTCCAGTCGTTATCTCTACACAAAAAAGGCATTAAGCTCTACCACTTTCAAAGTCGCAGAGAGGGCTGTCTTCTGAAGTTTATTATCTAAGCTGTCAGTGAAGAATTTTCTTTTTCTCTGCCAGAGGACAGGTCAATAGTTCACAAGACTGCTCTGAAAAAAATCATTTAGAATGCTGAGAAGTCTGTAAACTGCAAATATTAAAAAATGATGCAATGTTATAAAACACACTATATAACTGAAAATAAAAATACGAGAATATTTTATTTGCTACTAATCTTCTAGTAATTATCTGTACTACACAACCAATTCATTATATCATATATATTTTTTTCGCTTTAGTGTCTCTTTAAACTCATTGGCCCTGATTCACAAAGCGGTGATAACTCAGTTATCACGCCTAAAAGACTTTAGGCGTGATAATCCGTGCAAAGCTGAGTTATCACCGATTTGTGCTGCTCTTCGCGCGAAGCTCCCGCGCGCAAAGTCCCATAGGGCTCAATGGACGCTGCGCGCGAAGCACGGTACACTGCGCGCGCAGCGCGGTGCGCTACGCGCGCAAAACTTTGCGCGGGGAGATCGCGCGAGTTTCTTCTTATCACGCCTAAACTGAGTTTAGGCGTGATAAAGGGCTTTTCACAGGCGTGCAAACACTTTGCACCGCTTTGTGAATCAAGCCCATTGTATGGTCTTGGCCACCATGCTGAAAGTACCCCTGACTTTGTCCCCCACATACTTTTAATATTGTATAGTTACTGGTGCTGCCACTAGCACAAAGCATCCCCCATCCCCAGCACCCCCTGGAGCCCCCGTTCTGCTCTGTCGTAATCTTTGATTAAGCAGAACGTTGAATATGGGCAGGGAGGAAGTGGCAGTTCTTCCTCCCCTCTGCATGTCCATAATTCAGCCTCCTCCACTCGCCGCTATAGTTCCCCTTAGAATTCACTGCACACAGCAGGCTGATGAGCTGCGTGTGGGCTTGTGATAATTGAGGTTGGATATCCTTCCGACCTCAATCACCATAAGCCCGCACACAGAGCAGCTCCCCTGTGTGTGCAGTGGATCATAAGGGAACTATAGTGGCGAGTGAAGGGGGCAGTACAAAGGATGGGCAGAGGGGAGGAGCTGCCACTTCCTCCCTGCCCATATTTAATGTCAGAATAAGTTGTCAGGATCCGCACCGTCTTCTAAATCTTCTTTTATTATACTTCCATTAAAAAAGACATAAAACAGTTTGCTGGGTGGCCATGACGCACGGCATTTCAGAACATAGCTCTTTCATCAGATGGCACCACAAGCACACTCACAAAGACAGTGCGGATCCTAACAACTTATTCTGACTGGATTCCCTGCATACTCCAGGGGAGATCACAGCACGTCATAGTCCATTGGTGCTATCACACCGGTAATTCATATTTAATGTCAGAACAGGGCCACAGGGGGCGCTGGAGGTGGGAGGATGGTGCTGTGTGCTAGTCCCACAGTACCAGTAACAAAACAATATTAAAAATATCGGTCCAAGGTCAGGGGTACTTTAAGCTCAGTTTCAGGGTGTTGGCAATCTTCTCATAGCCTAGGCCATCTTTATGTAGAGCAACAATTCTTATTACGTTGAACTTCCAGTAATGAGTATGAGAGAGTGTGAGAGTGATGGGGCTAGTGGTGTTCTGTAGAGCAGCAGAGCTAAATGAAGGGAAATGATAGACTGCTAGGGGCTAGAAGAAGATCCAGGTAAGTAGATCTAATCACATTTCAGCTTTGATGTCAGAGTCCAATTTTTTAAGCAGCTACATGTGAATAAATCTCTTTAAAGAGGAAATGAACATGAATTGTTTAAAGTAAGTATTCAGTTCCATAACTAGACACAGAACTGAAGGGGGCAATGTTTATATGACAAAATGCACACCTTTTTAATACTATATGTTTTCTTTTGGCCTCCAGTCCACGTTGTTTCAATCTATGCTACCAAATACAGTGCTTGTTGCTCTTCTGCAACTTGGCTTCTCCCATTCTTCCTGGCATGAAACACTGCCCCCCCACCCAACTCTTTTGACCACATACCATTCTCTGCATTGGTACAGAAGGGGTAATGGGTTGCCTGAGAGTCTAGCTGACTAGTTATGTCAATAAAAAATCTCTCCCTACGTTATCTTATCGGGTTTGGTACAGTAAAGGCACATACACATGTCCAAACATTCTGCCCAACCATCTTCTTTACTTGGTCTGTTGGAAGACAGTTGGGCATGTGTACAGCTGGAAAACAATATGACCAACTGATAACAGGTTGTTTGCCAGATCCAACCGCTGGATCATCTTGCCCAACTACTGTGCAGGTTGGCAGGTGTGTACAAGTCTTTTGAACAACTTTGTTGGTTTTGAATGCAGATATGTGGAAGTTTGTCATTTAGATTGTGTGCATAGTATTTAAGTGAGTTGGTTGTTTAATTGGTTGGTGTGTGTGTGTGTGTGTGTGTGTACATACTTGTTTGAAAAACTTGTATGGTTGATCATGTTGTGCAGTTGGTTGTGTATTATGTTGGATGTGTGTATGAGCCCTAAAGTGAACCAGAGATGAAAATAAACTAATGAGATAAACAATTGGATCTGTCCTTCTACTCCTAAAAATGACTTTTTTTCGATATCTCAAGGTTTTTTTTTATGTATAAACATTTACAAAGCAGATTTAATGTTTCATAGTCCCTGCTCAACTGCAGTGTCTCAAGAGTCACAGAGTGTAAATTAATGAACTATTGACCTTTTTATCTTTTCCTCTCACAGTAAAAAACTCAGGTATCTGCTTAGGAAAGTGTTTTATAGCTGTAATGTGTTATCACTGAGTCCTGACTGGAGAAACACTGTCAGTTCCATAGCTAATTATAAACTCTTTCAGACAGGGAAAAAAGAAAAGGAGCACAGCATAAGTGTCTGTATGATTGCCACTGTATATACACATGTCTATCTCACCATGTCAAATTTAAACTATGGTACACTTTAAGCCACACTTACAGCTCGTACACACGTCCAAACAATCTGCCCAACTATCATCTAAACATGGTCTGTTGGAAGAAAGTTGGATGTGTGTACGGCTGGCAAACAACAAGACAACCAACTGCTAACGGGTGGTTTACCAGATCTATCCGGTGGATCAACCTGCACAACTATCTTGCAAGTTGTCCACGTGTGTACAACTCTTTTGAACAACATTCACGTTTTTGAATGTGGACATGTTGTGCAGTTTGTGGTTTCACTTACGCGCGCAGTATTTAACCTCTAGCAGGCCACGTCACTGTGATGGGTGTGGCCACGGCGGCAGCCCCAGGACCACGTAACGCCAATCAGCGTAATGTCCTGTGGACGTGTTTTGCAGGAGATCGCGCTCGGTGATGCGCACGTATCTCCTCTTGACTGATGGAGCTCCGCTCCGTCATCAGCCTACCATCGGCGATCGCCGATAGGAGACTGTTAGGTGGCAAAACCACCGTCTATCAGCGCTGCGATCTATGGCAGAGCTGTACTGGGGACAGCTGTGTCACTTGGCTGTCCCCCTGTCACCCACAGGAGTGATCGGCTGCCATAGGGAGGGCGGACCTTGTATAAAAATAAAAAATCTATTACAAAATTAAAGATAAATAAATAAAAACATAAATAAACATGCCAGCAGGGATCAGACTACACAAACAGAGAGCTCTGTTACTGGGAAGGGGGAGGGGAATCACTTGTGTGCTGAGTTGTACGGCCCTGCAGAGAGTCCTTAAAGCTGCAGTGACCTAATTAGTGCAAAATAGCCTGGTCACTAGGGGGGGGGGGGGGGGTTAAGCCTCAGGGTCCTTAACTGGTTAAGTGAGTTGGTTGAGGACAGTGATCTGCAAACTTGGCTCTCCAGCTGTTAAGGAACTACAAGTCCCACAATGCATTTGCCTTTATGAATCAAGACTGTGGTTGTCAGACTCCTGCAATGCATTGTGGGACTTGTAGTACCTTAACAGCTGGAGAGCCAAGTTTGCAGATCACTGCCTGGTTGAGGAGAACACACGGAGACACGAGGTACAAATGGGGCACAATCCACAAGATGACCCTTCACCATGGATGCACCGAGGGAGGGGGGGGGGGGGTGTGTGTTTATCGGCGAGCGATTACAATTTACATCAACTTTATTATACTCGGCAAGTGTCCGGATTACCTGCTTCCGTAGCCCCACCCCCAAAGGAAGAGGTCACAGGTGCTTCTCTGATTGGTCATAGAGAAGCACCTATGACCACTTAAGAGGGCGTGGCTACGAATGGAAGCTGGACTCCTGGAGAGTATAAAAAAGTTTATTGGGAACCCCCCCCCCCCCCCCAAAAAAAAAAAGGCTATTCAGAAGAGCTGTACAGTTTACTTACAGTGCTTATAAACGTTGGAAATTGCAAACACAATCGCCCTAGGAATCACTGCACACAGTGCTGCAGCCATTTTAAAGTGCTGCAGCGGTTCCTTGTGGGTTCCAGGCCTAGATACGGTCTCATTTGAAACTAGGTGTCACTTGACCCAATATGTACCAGAAACGTAATCATTTTCATATGACTTTCTCTTGTATCGGTACTGCATTTTGCATATGGCTGGCCTTACTTCATGGTGTTGCAATTTCACTTGTGAGGAGTGTAATATAGTCCCCATTCAGTATTTTGGATAGTCATTTGGTAACAGTTTTAAAACAAAAACAGCATGATACAACTTGAAAGGGCATCTGCCTGGAAAAATATGCCACCCGCTTTAATAACCTCTTTGCAGTCGCTGTGACAAATCTGCTAAAATAAAAATGGCTTAAAAAAAACCCAAAAACTTTTGGCATGCTATTTAGTGTTCTGCTTTTTGAGTCTCATCAAGGAATGATCACTGTGTGGCTGCAGCATACCAAATATGAGCTCCCATTGTCTTCAAATTAAAACCCTATTTTCCTTCCCCCCCATCTGTTTGCCATGTGCATTATCCAGGATTACGAGAGGCTGTGCATGGAAAATGCATGTGTCTTTTACAAACCTATTGTAAGCTTGGGGAGGACCTTACTCCCACCAGAGAAATATAGATTGTTGAAGATCTGAGGAAGAAGACCTGCCACTCACACACACAGACATGAGCTGCAGATCGTCTCAGTCAGACTGCAGCTTGTGATTTGAATTTCAAATCACATTACCAAAAATCTCTCTAAAAAGATGGCACTTCCGTTACAACATTCTTCCTAGTGGCTGCCTGCAGACAAAGCTTCCCCAGCCTTCCATTTTCACTGTACCCCTGCAACACTGTATAGAAGAGTAGCAATCTGTAACGATCTCTACCTGTGCCATGACATCCATGCTCATCTAGCTTTATGTGCCCCAATCACTGTGCCCTGCAAATGGGAGCTGTAAATAGCAGTGCAATCAATACACACAACACAAACACAGCATCTAGGCAAGCCATGCCATTTGTAATGGGGTCTCATTGTGGGGGGATCAGCAGACAGTGCCCACAGCTATTTGGGCTTTTCCACTTTGCCAGCCAGTAAGGGGGTATTTGCAGTTGGTGGTGTGTTTTTCCCAGATATGTTTTCTTCTTCTTCTTCCTTTTGCTGGAGAGATAGATACGCCCCTTCATCTGTTCTCGCTGCAGCCTGTTCCTAATTTCAGTCTCAGCCGTCAATCCCACCTTTTCTAGTTTCTAGGCTGTACCTTAGTGCTGCTGTAGCCTGATCCAGGAAAGCCGAGCCTCTCTCGCTGACAGCAGCCCCCATACATCTCTGCCCTCTCGCTACCTGCTCGCACTGCCGCTGCACAATGGCAAGCTTTCACCAGAGACATTGATCATCTTCACGGAAGAGTAATTTGAATGAAATCCCACTTGACAGGCTGTCTCCGAGCGAAAGTCAGTCAGTGAGGGAGTGTGATCTACAGACACAGAGAGATCTACAGACACAGATCTACAGACACACACACAGACAGACACACACACAGACAGACACACACACAAGGCTCGCACTGCCAGTGCTGTAGGTGTCTCTGTGCAGCTAGTCACACGTACACTGACTCTGTATCTCATTAGACACACAGCGCTGCCAGCCTTCTAGAGACTTTCCAGCAGCAAAGAGGAGGACATGGAGGAAAATATGGAAGAAGGACAGACACAAAAAGGTAACAAATTGTCTTTATACAATTGCTGTAATTGCGTTGCTACTGCAGTAGCAGCAGTGAAGCGTTGGAGGTCTTGGCAATGTAAGCAGCACGTCCTATGCAATGGGCACTGTGCAATAGACAGGGGACCTGTTCCCATCCTATAACATTTTCACTGTGCAATAGATAGGGGACATGTTCCTATCCTGTGCAATGGTTGCTGTGCAGTAGACTGGGGACCTGTTCCCATCCTATGCAATAGTACCTGTTTCCATCCCATGCAATGGTTGCTGTGAAATTGCCTGTGAATCTGGTCCCTTGCTATGCAGTGGGGACCTGTTTCTATGCTATGAAATGGATGCTGTGCAATAAACAGGGGACCTGTTTCCATCCTATGCAATGGGGACCTGTTCCCAAGCTATGCAATGGACGATGTGCGATAAACAGGGGACCTGTTCCCATCCAATGTAATGGGACCTGTTCCCATGCTATGCACTGGTTGCTGTGCAATAGACAGGGGACCTGTTCCCATGCTACGCAGTGGTTGCTGTGCAATAGACAGGGGACCTGTTCCCATGCTATGCACTGGTTGCTGTGCAATAGACAGGGGACCTGTTCCCATTCCTATGCCATAGGGACCTGGTCCAATGCTATGAGATGGTTGCTGTGCAATACACAAGGGACCTGTTCCCATGCAACCAGCACTCGCTAATCTTCATTTGTCTCAGATTCTCACGGTTGCCTAGCTAGGGAAAATTAGGACCTCGCTGTGAACTGGCCAGAAGACAGCAACAATATGTAGAGGTGGCCCATCTCACAAAGCCACTCAATGTAGCCATTACTTCACTAAATCAATGGAGCACAAGAATTAAGGGTGGAAATTTACATAAGGGCTAAGAAGGGGGGGGACATAATCACTCGTGTTGCATTGCCGCTGCTACGTTGTGATGTTGCAGAGCCATGACAAGAGTGTATGTTTACATAGGATGGAGATAATAAACCCTGTATATAACAACAGTCCCAGTGCATCTTGCTGTGTGTGCTGCTGTTGGTGGATCTGCACCATCCCTATGTCATGCCAGGGATAAAACAATGAAAGCCACATTTCACTGGGAAGCAGTGCGTTTTGCAGAATAGGCAGTATATTGTGCTGTGCAGAATGTTGCCTAGGTTGGATTTTTCTTCCTGATGCGGTGTGTTGGGGCATAATGCAAACTGGCTTTATTTGCTACATCTTTCATCTATGTTGTTGCACTCTCTCATTAGACCTGACCTACTTACGCTAAATGAATCCTGGTTTTTTTTTTTTTTTTTTGCTGAGTTGTTTTTTTCTACCTCCCAGTGCCTGAAATTAAAGAGAATCTTAGAAATGGTAACCTGCTGGAGGCAGGTAGCAATGCAATTTTTCAGTGATATGGAATATTGCTGATATGTTTTTGTTTTTTGTAGGTGATGGTCAATGCAGAATTATAATGCTCATAATTGTTATTTTTTTTTTGCTCAGCCAGGGCAGACAATGGTTAATGCATTTTAATTAAAACCATTCTAATGGAAGGATTTATTTCGTTAAACAATACAGCCATACGCAGCCTTCTGCAAAAAATGACTGTCGCCCATTAATTATAGAGTTCTGATTGTTTATAACGCGCTCATTACCATTTTGTGGTGAGATTGTACTGTTTACTGTCCGCTGATGCATGGTGTTGTTATCCAATCCGTCATACAGAACAACAGGATCTGCAATGCTTTGTTTATTTACATTTTTTTTCTTCCTTTTTTTCTGCTTCAACGCCATTGGATGTGTTGCCTTACATTGATCATGCAGTCTTTTACTGTGATAAATATATAATACAGATGATGCCTTTTATACTCTCTTCTTCCTCCATTGCTTTTACTGCCATAAAGAGAATGAAAATTTAGTAGTTCAATAATTTCTACAACACTGACATCCTGTGGTGGTTATGCATCTCCGAAGTGTCACTGGAGTGTTTAGAGAGATTGTTTACAATTTGTGTGGCATCTCTGCGCTGCTTACAGGCATTAGGTGGATGGAATGGCAAATAAGGAATAGTGGTTTTTCTGTTACTGCTACATTATTAGGCTCTGTACGCTGGACACCTGTGTCTGCTGATTTGTTTATATATGGAAGTGGGCAGGGCATGGACCAATCCAAACAAATCCAGGATTTGAAGTTTCAGGCAGTCTACCAGACACACCCTGATCCACCATAAGCAGCAGTTAATGGTACATTTTTTAGCAAACGTTCATATTTTTTTGATAAGATCATTCAGATTGAATGAAAAGATCATTTTTTATTGATCCACACCACTAAAGAATCGAACTTGTGGCCATATCTATGAAAAGAATCCACCAAGAGGACTGATCATTCCTTTAAGGAAATGATCGATAATAAATTGTTCAGAATCAATCGGGTTCATTGGCTTCTCTGTTGTAATGCAATACGATCTGAATAATCTGATTGAAAATATAATCATTCACTAAAAATTGTACCATTAATGGGCACCTTTAGAGACAGGAAATGATATTTTTAGGCCACATTCACAGTTGTGTGTTGTAACGACCACTTGTAACGAGCTTACCGCACCACAATGTATCACATATGTATTGTTTACAGGTAATAACAGGTTGCAGCATGGCAATGCATGGCATGTAGTTACCATGCATTGCATTGGGTCCCTGCTTTCACAGGGATTGTAAACCACGGCAACTATGAACGTGGCCTAAAGGACACCTTAAGCAAGAGGTATATGCAGGCTGCAATATATATGTCCTTTTAAATAATACCAGTAGCCTGGCAACCCTGATGATTATTCTCGCATTAGTAGTGTCTGAATTACACACCTAAATGATTATTTATATAGCATCGACCCCGATCGACCGATTGAAGCCGCTCTATCATCCGCCCATGGTCGTCCTCTGCCTCCCTACATAGCAACAGAACATCTCTAGCCTCAAGACTAGTGATGTGTCTGTACAGCATCGTTCCCAGAATTTTCCTCGATGGACAATGAGCACTGGACGACCGGGAGCTGAGCACATCGTCTGTTGGTGAGTTCTAATTACTAGACCTGGATTGGAATCCAGTTTTTGTATTTCCTTGACAAAGAGACTCTCTGTTGTCCCAAAACGTTGGTTCAACTATACCGCATGTCAAATAAATCTATTTGCTATGTGGTTTGCCAACTTTGGATTTTCATTTGAATTACTTTTCGCGATGTTGTTGTACACTGTCCTGTTTGAGAACCCAACCTACATCGTGGCCTATACCCTAAGGTTTGCATGGTAACATCCAGTATCTTTGTACTTGCCTAAAGAGGAACTCCAGTAAAAATAATATAATAAAAAAAGTGCTTAATTTTTACAATAATTATTTATAAATTATTTAGTCAGTGTTTGCCCATTGTAAAATCTTTCCTCTCTCTGATTTGCATTCAGACATGGTGACATTTTTAGTGCTGGCAGGTGATGTCAGTGGAAGGAGATGCTGCTTGCTTTTTTGGCAGTTGGAAACAGCTGTTATTTCCCACAATGCAACAAGGCTCCCACAGTGTGATGTCAGTACCTCAGGGCTGTGAGGTGCTGACATCACACTGTGGCAGGGGTCTCACCACAAAATCAGCCTGATGATCCGTTTGAGAAAATGAATAGATTTCTCATGGGAAAGGGGGTATCAACTACTAATTGGGATGAAGTTCAATTCTTGGTTACGGTTTCTTTTTAAGTCATTAGAAGGGAGGGGCAAAGCAGTGATCACGGGAAAGCAAGTTGAGTTGCGCAGTTTCTCTGCAATTTTGATATGTCTTTACAAAAGAGAAGAAAATATGTTCAGGGTAAGAAGGAACATTTGGTCTCTCATTAAACACTTCTGTTGCAGGCAACAACGTGGATTCATATACATGGACACTACTGTAAATTATCTTTCCAATTCAGTCTGCAGCCAAATATAATTTCCACAAATGCCAGATTATGCTTCTGTGCATCCATGGCAGCAATCCATTTTATTTTGGTGGATGGAACAGTTTCAGATTTATTTTTCACACCCTCATTTCCTTTTGCAATAATTGTCTCATGTTTGTGGCTAGGAGTGTTATAGCAAAATACCAAATGTC
This sequence comes from Hyperolius riggenbachi, assembly GCF_040937935.1. Taxonomy (NCBI): domain Eukaryota; kingdom Metazoa; phylum Chordata; class Amphibia; order Anura; family Hyperoliidae; genus Hyperolius; species Hyperolius riggenbachi. The sequence continues at coordinate 156,621,784 of NC_090646.1, forward strand.
TACTCACTGCGCCTGCGCAGACACACCCAGACTAAGCAAAGCAAAAAGGTAAATTTGAATTGTTTTGGAACTTTGTTGAACTGTTTGCAATACACCTTTTCATCCTGAATGGAATAGTGTTTTTGTTTTCCATGCAGCGCGTCGCAGCGGACTGTGTTTAACTATGTAGTGTCACTCTCGCTGCTCCCCCGCCTCCTGCATAGCTCCGGTCCCCGCCCGCATCCCCTCCCTCCAATCAGCTGGGAGGGAGAGTGACACTACATAGGTAAACACAGCCCGCTGCATGTCGACAGTGCGGCTGTGATTTATGGGGGCATAGCAGAGCGCAGGGGGGACTGGGGGAACATTACATAGCAAAAGAGGTTGGGCAGTATAGGCAGACCCAGCCTCTGTGTGCGGATATCATTCTTAGAACCCCACCTCGGGTTCTCTTTAAAGGTAAATAAATATGTCTGCCTCCATATGTCTCTGACTTCTTGTGCTTTAAGTGAAACCATATAGCCTCACCACCAAGTTGTTGTAGGGCATCTAAACATTGTTGCTTTGCTGAAGAAGACTTTAAAGCTACATACACACGGGGGACAATTGTCCCCCGTTGCATGCGTGCACGCGAAGAGGGAGCGACAGCTCCCTGCCGGTGACAGCTGCACACACGTCTCGCCAGAAAGGCAGAGACGCGGCAGAAGCTGTGTGTGAATGGAGCATCCCCGGCCGGATGCTGCATTCACTCGCGTAGGTCTCATGTCGCTAGCCCGCATACTCACGCGGGACTTGCGACAGTTCCGGCGAAGTTGCGGCGACAGCTGTAGCCGGCGATTAAACATGTCAATCGCCTGGCGACAGCTCCGACGGGCGACGGTTCGGGGCGCGCGCGTCATACACACGGGCGACCTGTCGCCGCAACACGCGCGTGCCACGTGGTTGTGGCGACGGCCGTACCCCGTGTGTATGAGCCATTAGTCTTTTTTGTATGATTGTTTTCATTGCAAGCTCTACTAATACACAGGGTCATTTGAGGTGTCTCATGCTCCAGTTCCAATGACCTCAAAATAGTCTGAGGTTTAAAAAGCCATCCAGCTGCATCTGTAACAACATATTAGGGTTAACTAGGCTACAACTGTGCTCCATGGAGATTTACTGTATATATAATCCTTAAAGGCAATGTCTGAGCTATTTGAAAATAAAACAAAAACATCTACTTGCCTGGAATTTCCTCCTGCCTCTTCCAGCCAATATGTCCCATGCAGCAGCTCCACTCTCTGCTAGGCGTAGTAGTTCTGCACCTGCTCAGTGCGATCCGGACAACTAGGATTTGATTGACAGCAGCGCTCTCGAGGTCGGCCTCTGCACCAGGGACCCCGGGCCGGCGTCTGAGAACGGAGCTTCGCCGTGGGACATGTCGGCTGCAATGGGCTGGAGGAAGCCCCGGGTAAGTAGATATGTTATTTTTTTTTATTAAGCTGGGATATTCCCTTTAAAGGACCACTGTTGGGAAAATCTTAATATTTAAAATATATGTAAGCACATACAAATGAGAAACATGTTTCTTCCAGAGTAAAATGAGTCATACATTTATTTTCTCCTATGTTGCTGTCACTAACAATAGGTAGTAGAAATCTGACATTACCAACAGGTTTTGGGCTAGTCCATCTCTCCGTAGTGGATTCTCAGCACAGCCTTTATTCTTAAAAAAGTTTTATACATAGATGCTGGCCAGCCTCCCTGCTCACCGTACACTTTTTGGGGCAGTTGGACAGAGCAACTGCCATTCAATAAGTGCTTTTGAAAATAAAGAAAACCCTGAGAATCCTTCATGAGGAGATGGGCCAGTCAAAAACCTGTCAGTTCTGTCAGATTTCTAGCGTTGGCTCCCGGAATCCTCCCTCGACAAGCCTGAAAAGCGCTGATTTATATACCTTTCCTGGCTCCAGCAGGGTGCTGTTGCGGCTCTCCGTACGGAGATAGGCGAAAATAGCCGATCTCTGTCAGGTCCGCTCTACTGCGCAGGAGACTTGCTCCTGCGCAGTAGAGCGGGCTGACAGCGATTGGCTATTTCCGCCCATCTCCGAGCGGAGAAGTGATACTGCGCCTGCGCTGGAGACGGGAGGTAAATATTTACATTCCCACTGTTCGGGGAGATTTATCGCTGGCGCTGTGAAACCGAGGAGGCCGGGGGAAACCTCAATAGGATCCGGAGGCTTCCCCCACCCAAGGTGAGTACCCCCAGGGGAGGTTTTTTCGTTACAGGTTTTCTTTAAGATTTTCGCAGAGGTCCTTTAAAGAAAACCTGAACTGAAAATTAAAAGTCAAAATAAACATACACAAGTCATACTTACCTCCTGTGTAGTCTACTCCTCAATCTCTTTCTCCTTTCCTGCGTCCTGTATGTCCACTGTGATCAATGGAATTCTCCGTCCTCCATTTTGAAAATGGCCATTACCCCATAACAGCTTTCTGGTCAGCACACTGTTAAAGGAATACTTAAGTCAAAAAAAAAAATGACATTTACTCACCTGGGGCATCCCTCAGCACCCCGAAGCTGGATGGTGCCCTCGCAGCCCCGCTCCGATCGTCCTGTCCCCGCCGGCGGCTACTTCCGGTTCGGCGACAGCCGCCGACAGGCTGGGAACGCGGCTGATTTTCCGCGTTCCCAGCCGCTGCTATCACTCTCTATGCTGCTATAGCGTATATATATACGCTATAGCAGCATAGAGAGTGATAGCAGCGGCTGGGAACGCGGAAAATCAGCCGCGTCCCCAGCCTGTCGGCGGCTGTCGCCGAACCGGAAGTAGCCGCCGGCGGGGACAGGACGATCGGAGCGGGGCTGCGAGGGCACCATCCAGCTTCGGGGTGCTGAGGGATGCCCCAGGTGAGTAAATGTCATTTTTTTTTTTTGACTTAAGTATTCCTTTAAACTGTAACATCGCCCACTTGAGCCATAGAGAAACATAGACATTACTTGGTACATCAGTTGTCCTCTCAGCTATAACTGACAGCAACTGATAAATAACTGACAGCAACTGATACATTTCAGTTCTGACAAAATGTTGTCAGAACTAGAAGGGATCATTGTCAGAAGAAAATGGTGAGCTTCTGAGAGGAACTGATGGCAAGGTAACTATGTAATGTTCATAAACAAGTTACAGAGAAAGCTACAAGGAGTGTGTTTGGCACCTTATTGAGAATTAGAGGTCTTTACAATTTCAGTTAAAAATTCATGGGAAACATTATGGATGAGCATGAATTTTATAGCAGACTTGAAACACATGTTCTCTTGTGTCATCGCCATTGTAGCAGACAGATTTTTCTCCTCAAATTTATTTGAAGAATTCAGAGAAGGATGTGGGAAGTGTGCATGGTAGCAAATGGAGCAAGCATAAAGATGCAGGGAGTACAACAGTATCGCTCCTTGCTACACTACCACAGAGTTCCAACACGTGCCTTGCAGGAATTCAGGATTCAACATGGGGGAAGTTGCCATGTTAATTTCAGCTTTGAAGAAGTGAGGGAGGACATAATTGCACATTTGTGTGTAAAGCTGGGCATGAAGGCATTGCTGTGTTGGGCCTTGTTACTTGCAGCTAAGCTTCTTAGCCAATGCAGGTAGTCCCTTAATTACGTACAGCCAACTTAGGAATTACCTGCCGATACGTATAGCCTGAAATTTAATTCCGTAGGAAGAAGGGATTTTTATTTTCCTCAAAAAGACCTTGTAGTTTTTGAGAAAATCTGTTTTAAAAAATTCCAAGAAAAAATGTTTTTTAAACTAGTAAAATGACATTTCTGCAGTACAGTGAGGGCACAGGGGGACAGAGGTGACACAGTGGGGAACAGTGGGAGACACTTAAAGAGAGACTGAAGTCTCCCAAAATGCCTGTTTTTCTTTTAAAATCCTCTTTAATATCAATGCCCTAACTGAAACGCTGCATCCCCACGGCTGAACACTCCATAAATCACCCCAAACTCTCCGGGACACATTGCGGGGAGCACTTCCGTATAGAGGCAGAGCTCTGGGCTGTAGCTCTGCCTCTACACGCGTCCATCTGCGCGGATCTCCGCTTCCGCCCGCCCCTTTCAGTCTTTTTTCACTGAGAGGGGCGGGGAGAGGCAGCGATCAGCGCAGATTGACGCACATGGAGGCAGAGCTACAGCCCAATGATCTGCCTCCCCCGGGCAGCAAAATCCCGACCAAGAAAGTAATGGATTTTTGCCCCGGGACTTTGGGGTGATTTATTTAATTTTCAGCCGTGGGGATGCGACGTTTCGGATAGGGCATTGATGTTAAAGAGGTTTTTTAAAGGAAAAACCTGTATTTTGAGAGTCTTCAGAGTCTCTTTAAGTCACAGGTAACACAGGTGAGACAGAGGGGGACACTGGAGATATAGGGTGGCAAAGAGGAGGTACAGGGGACTGAGATTGCACAGTGTTTTGACTTTTTCAGGATAAGAACAACCCTGCAGTCCCTATCTTGTTCGACTACCTGTACTGACTCAGTACTTATAGATAACCCATTTCTACTCTATAAGTAGTTATGAAGGCATATAGGCTATAGTGAAGTGGCCAAATATGATAATAAGCTTGTTCAGTGGCAGATAGTTCTGGTGATATAACTGATGACACTCTTTCAGCAACCAAATGGTAAGGCAGTAAATGGAGAAAAGCCATGTAGGATTGGCATTTGTAACTTTTTGGTGATTGTCAGTCATTCATCAGTCCTCTTTTTAAAGGAAAAAAAAGAAAAGAAAATACAATACAATACAATACAATAACATTTCTATAGCGCTTTTCTCCCATAGGACTCAAAGCGCTTAGGCTCTCTCAGATTCAGTAATTAGTAGGATGAAGTATTCACACAACAAAAGTTATATTTCTGCAAATGCCAAACTGAACAGGTGGGTTTTCAGTCTGGATTTAAACACGTCCAGGGATGGAGCTGTCCTGATCTGTTGAGGTAAGGAGTTCCAAAACGTAGGGGCAGCATGACAGAAGGCTCTGGGACCAAAAGTTTCCAAGTGGACTCTGGGTATGACTAGATTATTAGAACCTGTTGATCTGAGAATGCGGGGATTGAAGAAAACATCCTAGTAGTCAGGTGGACACCATTTTATGTGATTAACCAAAGTATTTTATCTATTAGCACTTTAAAGCCCATCCACATGATATATATATATTTCTACTATCCACCCTTCCCTATCTCATTGAGTCGGAGTCGGAGTTGGATCAATTTTTGCGTAATTGGAGTTGGAGTTGTAAAAAATGAACCAACTCCTAATAAATTTAAACTTTAATTAAAAGAAAAAAAATGTTTTTTTCTTTTCAAACTCCCTTTGCTCATGAAATCAATTAATTTGATATGTTATTAATTTGGGATTGATGGCTACAAATTAAGTTACACAGTCATCTATAGTCTACATATGTACTCCCTGCATGGCTGTTGTGAATCCACTGAGAATCTTGTGCACATTGCACAAGATGTGTTGTCTATCACCCATAAACCTGGACCTGCACATCACTCTTAGCTGTACCCTCAGTTAGATTGCATAGGGCCTGATGGATATTATTTGTTCCTGTCTGGACCCTCTGCATGTACCCTTACCAATTTACCATTAAGTGGAACCCCGTACCAGCCGGGTTCCGGTGCATAGCTCTGGCAATGACAGACTGGGATGGTTAACAGGGTAGAGTGTGAGCTTCCTGGTCGGGATCTTTGTTTCCTTCCCAAAAGCATATATCTCCTTGGACTGGGTGAATACCTACCCCTCTCTCCCCCCCCCCTCCTCATTATTTAGGTGACTTTCAGATTCTACCATATGTTCATCTCCCTATCTCATCACCCCTATCTTCTTCTTGGGGTACTTGAAGAATGGCAAGAGCTTATTGTCTGTTGAGATACAGATGCTTTGTTGGAGAAGAAAGGGAAGGTAGAGGATTTTCCACTGTCTGAAGCCATAAGGTTGGTACTGGACAGTGGGCAGAAGCCTTCATATGGGTTTGTGCCTATCTAGGCCTCGCTGTTTTTTTTTGTGTTGTAGTCTAACTTCTACACGCCACACACTGCACATGTATATCGGGGTAATCGTTGGTAACTTTTCAGGACTGATGTACATGTATTTCAAAAATGAATGCTGTAGATTAAAACATTGCCGAATACTCGATTTGCCAAAACAAGTTATTCCTATGCGATATGTCTAGGTACTTTAATGCAACAGAAATGTGAATTAAAGCTACCATCATGGTCTGCTCTTTCCAGAACTTCTTTTGAATGTAGTAGTTAATATTAACTCTGACATTTTCCCTGATAGATATATTTGTAGTGGCACTGGGCACCAGACATTTTTATTTTAGTACAGCATATAACTGTCATTGTCACAGTAATATGTGTAAAATACTGATTTTGTGACAGAGTTTTAGCCCTGAGCAGCCTTTGAAGAATACTTGTTATTTACTACTGTCAAACGTGTTGTTTATTAAAGTACTTCACCTGTCAAGGTGTGGAAATCATAAGAGCACAAATTGTTCTGAAGATCAAGGGAAGGAATGTCACATTCCTGTGGGCACTGACTACATTGTTACCATAGGTTTAGTATAGTAGGAACTCCTCCAGCTTACCATCTTTGCTATCTGCCAGTGTAACCGACAGAAATGTAGGATGGAGTGCTACGTCTTCCAGCAAAGAAGACACCATACTTTGGTTAATAGATCCCAACACTTGTGTACCCATAGTCATCCTACATGGAGCAGTAAAAAATGGCGCAGGATGAGCACTGATAAAAATAGCGCTGCCACAGGTGGCAATAGTAAAAAAAGAAAGTTAAATTATGGTACCCGATAAATAGCAACCGCTATTTATCGCGCACCAATAAAACATCCTTGCAGCTAATCGCCACTTTTACTATTGCCACCTATGGCAGAAGGGAGTAGGTACAATTATGCATGGGGATTAGGTTTATGCAACGGGGGGTGGAGTGGTTAGGGTTAGGCAATTGGGGTGAAGTCGTTAGGGTTAGGCAATTGGGGTGAAGTGGTTAGGGTTAGGCAATTGGGGTGGAGTGGTTAGGGTTAGGCACCTGGGGGTCTTAGGTTGAGGCATAGGTAGAGTGTGTTCAGTGTTCAGTATGAGCATAGGCAGGGGTGAAGGGATACATTTCCTGGTCCCCAGGTGATCGCGTCTCCTCCACTTCCTAGTTTGATTGAAGCTGTCCTGCAAGCCAATTGCCAGGTGGCTTCATTCCCCCTAAACAGGTCAATTAGGGCATTTTCTCCCTTCCAATTCAATTATAAAATCCAACGTTCGAATCGATGACATTTTCTGATTCAATCAACCATAGAATTGTCTTAAATCGATTTTTGCTTCACACTGTGCAATTTTCTATACAATTGGATTGTAAAAATTGTGGCAAAAGTTCTAATCTCATGAAAAAATTGTACCGTTATTGGACTCCCAAGACAATAAGGAGGCAGAAGTACTTTCACCGGGATAGAGAAGCTCCATTAATAATAGCACCGGCACTTTCTTTAGCAGAATCTTAGCACTTCTGAAGGGGATTGAAGCCAATAAAGATTTAGTCAGCGTGTGGGTGATCGGCTAGCAGGGTCTCAGATAGTATTTACAAGGGGAAAGTGTTGAGGCAAATTTCCATACCCAGCATTGGTGATGCCCTCTTTCATGTAGCTCCTTTCTTAGAGCCCTCCCACTCCGCTGCATTAGCAGAGGCCTGCAGTGTGTATAGGAAGTAGGGTGTCCAGCTAGGCGCTGATCACATTGTGTAGCTGTGCAGTCAGGTATTTGTTAAGGGATCAGTACTATGCAATGTTTCATTTCTAAAAGGTTTTCATTGTTAATGATTTTAAACCACCCCGGGCCATCTTTTCCCCAACACCAGCAACAACACCTTCATTCCACCCAGCTAGACAGAACAATCTGGAGAGAGCACTAGAGCCTGACTTCATCATAATTCACATTATTCAGGTAGTGTGCAAAGCTGGCATTTTTATTGTACTCAGCGGCATAGCAAATTCTTCTATAGTATCATTCACCTCTGCAAATGTCCACTTATAGGTTTCTGTAATTCAAGTGAATGACCTAAACTACACCCCCACCCCTTACCCCCCCCCCCACACACACACACACAAAGCATAAGTTGCCTTTGGGGCTAGTTCACAGTGCTCAGTTGCTTTTCAGAATAATTAAGCATTTCCACTCACTGCCCATACAATTCTATGGGCCTGTTCCAATACTGTGTTGTAACTTATCACACTATTCTAACTCGCTGCATGCAGGCTTTGTAGTAAAGTCTATGTCCAGTCTCCATTGAAGCTCACACTCATTATAATGCTTGCTTTATGCAGCTGACCACTGTGAATCCAACCTGAAAACAAAGCCCTGTGCATAGCTGAATTAAAAGCGTACTTGACGGCTCCGCCTTTTTCTGGCCAACTCCTTCCAGAACTAGGCGTGGCGGGTATCTATAGTTTATGATGCAGTATATCATATAGCTTTACAGAAATAGAGCATTTATAGACTGCTTTAAGTTGTCATGGTACCTGAACTTGCCTGGCATTCCAGGTGCTGGAGGTGGAGCATTCACGTGACATTAGCAGTAAAATCAGCTACTTGACTGGTTATGTTATCAAAACAACTTTTAGTTGCTTGTCTGTGTAGGTGATAGAGAACGTGTGAAGGTATTTATCTCTATTTGAAAGTTGTTTTTATTGTCGTCTTGTGGGATGCTAGTTACTTTACTAGAGGGTCATTTATCCAACTGGAGCACAAGCAGTAGCAGAAACCTGTTATAGTCAATAAAGTCCTTTTTTTTAATTATGAAGAGATTCCACTACTTTTTGTTGCCGACAGAAAGTGACTTTTTCTGGAAACTTTATGGGATTGCAGATGTTCTTTTCTGATGATCACACTACACATCTGTGCATGCATGAAAACATAATTTTTGCTGTAGCAAAATAGATGTATTTTAACTCTAATATAGGAAATATAGGAAATAGTATTGGCTAAAGTGTTGTTTTTGTTGAAAAAGTGTTCCATTTAAGAAAGCTGTAAAGAGTGTTTCTTTTTGAAATGTATACCACTAACAAAAGGTATTTTCTTGTTACGCACAATCGACCAAAAGCTGAATCAATATAGAATTTAATCTTTCCATTGTGTTGGCCCTTAAAGAAAACCGAGGCGGAGTTCTGAGAATAAAATCCCCATATAGAGGCTGGGTCTGTCTATAGAGTCCAGCCTCTGTTGCTATATAGTTCGCCCCTAAGCCCCCCCCTGCGCTCTGCAATACCCCCCTAAACACAGCCGCGCTGCTGACACGCAGCTTGTCAGCGCGTACTGTGTTTTCCTCTCTCCTGTCAGTTTCGCTGCTTCCCCGCCTTCTGCATAGCTCCGGTCCCCGCCCACGTCCCTTCCCTTGCTGCTGATTGGAGGGAAAGGACGCAGGCGGGACCGGAGCGATGCAGGAGGCAGGGGGAGCACTGAGAGTGACAGGAGCAAAGTAAACACAGCGCGCACAGCGCGGCTGTGATTTATGGGGTATTGTAGAGTGCAGGGGGTGATTAGGGGTGATCTATATAGCAACAGAGGCTGGGCTCTATAGACAGACCCAGCCTCTGTATGGGGATTTCATTCACAGAACCCCGCCTCAGGTTCTCTTTAAAGAGAAACCGTAACCAAGAATTGAACTTCATCCCAATCAGTAGCTGATACCCCCTTTCCCATGAGAATTCTATTCCTTTTCTCAAACAGATCATCAGGGGGCTCTGAATGGCTGATTTTGTGGTGAAGCCCCTCCCAAAAATGATGTCGGCTCCTCACAGCACTGAGGTACTGACATCACACTGTGGGAGCCTTGTTGCATTGTGGGAAATAACAGCTGTTTATAACTGCCAAAAAATCAAGTAGCATCTTTTTCTAGTGACATCACCTGCCAGCAGTAAAAATGTCACCATTTGATAAATGTCAGAATGTAAATCAGGGAGAGGAAAGATTTTACAATGGGCAAACACTGACTAAATCATTTATACATAATTATTGTAAAAATGAAGGACTATGTGATTACATTATTCACTGGAGTTCCTCTTTAAGATACACCTGAAGTGAGAGGGAAATGTAGGCTGCCATATTTATTTCCTTTTAATCAATACCAGTTGCCTGGCAGTCCTGCTGATCTCTTTGGCTGCAGTAGTATCCGGATCACACTCCTGAAACAACCATGCAGCTGATCCACTCAGACTTCAGTCAGCAACAACTGATCTACATGCTTGATCAGGGTCTATGGCTAAATGAGTTGGAGGCAGAGGATAAGCAGAACAGCCAGGCAATCTGCATTGTTTAAAAAGAAAACCAATATATCTATACTAGTTGACCTAAGCCCGTTTAAAAACGGGCTCTAGGTCTCTTCACGCGGCAACGCCCCCAGTCAGTGCGCGCGTGCACCTGCCGCGCACGCACACGTCTGCCCGGTCGGCCGGCCCCCTGCCCTGCGTCCTGTCCCAACAGCTGTCAGTGCTTGACTGGCACAGGGACAGACACAGGGACACTTGCGTTTTATTGGATAGGATGCCTCCATATCCCTCTCACATCAGGTGTCCTTTAACTTTTTCTTGGTCAGCCACAGAAGCCTCTGAGCTCTGAATGTTCAATATGCAGTAATAGCTTCCAGCTTCCTTCTCATTTGTTGTGTGCCTACTCCTAGGCCTGCCAAGGAGGGGAGAGCAGGAACGGAGAGCAGTCACCCAGTTCTTGACCAAAGAGTGTTGTTTTGGTTTCCTCTGTAACATATGTTGATGGTCTTTCACTAGATGGTTTGTCTTCAACAGTGATTTCATCTTCTTCAAACATTTTCACCCATCCTCACACCTTACTCTCCCTAATCGCCACTGTGCCATAATCATTCATAAGTTTTTTGTGTATGTCAGCAGCACCACGTCCTTCATTTCTTTAGTGAGGAACTCAGTACCGGCAATTGATTTATTTATATATAAATATATAATTATCTCACCTATAGATTCCCCTGGTGTCTAGTGGCCCCTACCCTCCCCTATACAGTTTCCTGGTGTTTAGTGCTTTCCCCTTCCCTCCCCCCCCCCCCCATGGCTTCCCTGGTGATCTAAGGCTTCAACTCCAATATAGTTACCTTGTGGTCTTGAGTGGGCCATGCAAAGTGGGGAAACCACTTGAGGGCCAAATTTAATGGCTCTGAGGGCCAGATTTGACCCGCGGGCCGGAGTTTACCATATATGTCCTAGCTAAAGGTGGCATAAACAGTGTTGCAAGTTAATTGGTACATTTATTTATTCAGATTTATTTTTCATTTTCAAAAGAGTTAAAAAGAATCAGAGGGGAATTAAGAACATGATTTGGTTCTGAAGGTGGTACTGCCCCTCCAAAAATGGACTTGTATAACTACGACTTAATGGCCTAATAATATTGCTATAAAATGGAAGCTTTTAATTTGTTGTCTTTTTGCTTTTTGTGTTGTATAGTTCAGTTTTCATCTTATTTAACACCTAAATAACGTGTAAACATTGCAATGAAATTATTCTTAAATTTGCTTTTTCATGAAAAAAGATTTTGCAGTGTGCAGCAAGTGCCTTGTGGCTGAACACACAGTGAATATATTATCATAAATTATGGAGATGTTAGTCACCAGATTATTATTATTCTTCAATTTACGCCGATTGACTTTTGCCACCCTCTAATTTACATTCCATGGAACAATTAATTGCTGCATGTAGCCGTGGACAATTTCTCCATCTACATATTGTCTCCTGTGAAATTATAATTGTCAGCAACAGAGTGAGCGTAAAGGGTCCATAAATCACAGGCAATGCATGTAGAGCGGAATGCTTTCTGAAAGAGCAAGTGGCCGAAATGGGCCTCTTCTGGCAGGAGTGGATTTTGCCTGGATCACGCCTATCCTTGGAGTATTTTGGCATTAAACACAGGGGATGGTTTATCAATCTGGATTAAGTGAAAAATATGGCTGTTGCAAATAGTAAATAATCATTCTGTAATCTACACATGTAGCCGGCCACATGTAGATAGACTGCACTGCAGTTGGCTTATTACAGTGATTGTAAAATGTTTGCAAATAAACGTAAACAAATCTAAACCGATCAAGCAAAATTATAAGATTATTAGACAATTTCTTGGATTCAGTAAAAAGCAGTAGCATTTTTCAGATTTGACTATTGAAATATTTCTTTGAATTTGGAAAATGTGATTGTGTTGAATCAATTAATTTTTACTTTTATTATTATTAACCCAAACAAAGGATAGTTACCATAATATCATATTTACAGGTAGTCCCCGAGACTTACGAACGACCCACCGATATGAACGGCATGGATTCTGTGATTCTGTAGGAACAAGTCAAAAAAAGGAAAAAAATTCAAATTGGATTTGTAGTTTTTGAGAAAATGAATTTTTAAAAAATTCAAAGAAAAATGGCTTTTAAACTTGTGTAAGCATGTACAGAGGGCAGAGGCGACACAGAGGGGGACACTGGAGGCACAGGGGGGCACAAAAGAGGTACAGGGGACAAAGATGGCACAGTGCTCCAACTTAAAGGGAACCTTAAAGGGGAACTGAAGAGAGAGGTATATGGAGGCTGTCATATTTATTTCCTTTTAATCAATACCAGTTGCCTGGCAGCCCTGCTGGTCTATTTCTCTGCAGTAGTATCTGATTAAAACCAGAAACAAGCATGCAGCTAGTATTGTCAGATCAGACTTATAAGTCTGAACCACTGAAACACCTGATCTGCTGCATGCTTGTTCAGGGGCTATGGCTAATAGTATTAGAGGCAGAGGATCAGCAGGGCTGCCAGCCAACTGGTATTGTCTAAAAGGAAATAAACATGACAGCCTCCATATACCTCTCTCTTCAGTTCCCCTTTAACTGTGAGGGATAGGGTTGTTTCCTATTAAACAATACCAGTTTCCTGGCAGTCCTGCTGATCTCTTTATCAGTAGTGGCTGAATCACACACCTGAAACAAGCATGCAGCTAATCCAGTCTGACTTCAGTCAGCGCATCTGATCTGCATGCTTGTTGGGGGGCTGTGGCTAAAAGTATTAGAGACACAGGATCAGCAGAAGAGTCAGGCAACTGGTATTATTTTAAAAGGATAAATCCATATCCTTCTCAGTTTAGGTTCCCTTTAAGAACTGATTCAGGAGAAGAATGAACCTACAGTCCCTATCTTGTTCGTTAACCGAGGACTACCTGTACATACTGTATATGTATATATATAGTGGCTTGCAAAAGTATTCGGCCCCCTTGAAGTTTTCCACATTTTGTCACATTACTGCCACAAACATGAATCAATTATATTGGAATTCCACATGAAAGACCAATACAAAGTGGTGTACACGTGAGAAGTGGAATGAAAATCATACATGATTCCAAACATTTTTTACAAAAAAATAACTGCAAAGTGGGGTGTGTAATTATTCAGCCCCCCTGAGTCAATACTTTGTAGAACCAACGTTTGCTGCAATTACAGCTGCCAGTCTTTTAGGATATGTCTCTACCAGCTTTGCACATCTAGAGACTGAAATCCTTGCCCATTCTTCTTTGCAAAACAGCTCCAGCTCAGTCAGATTAGATGGACAGCATTTGTGAACAGCAGTTTTCAGATCTTGCCACAGATTTTCGATTGGATTTAGATCTGGACTTTGACTGAGCCATTCTAACACATGGATATGTTTTGTTTTAAACCATTCCATTGTTGCCCTAGCGTTATGTTTAGGGTCGTTGTCCTGCTGGAAGGTGAACCTCTGCCCCATTCTCAAGTCTTTTGCAGACTCCAAGAGGTTTTCTTCCAAGATTGCCCTGTATTTGGCTCCATCTATCTTCCCATCAACTCTGGCCAGTTTCCCTGTCCCTGCTGAAGAGATGCACCCCCAGAGCATGATACTGCCACCACCATATTTGACAGTGGGTATGGTGTGTTCAGAGTGATGTACAGAGTTAGTTTTCCGCCACACATAGCGTTTTGCATTTTGGCCAAAAAGTTCCGTTTTGTTCTCATCTGCCCAGAGCACCTTCTTCCGCATGTTTGCTGTGTCCCCCACATGGCTTGTGGCAAACTGCAAACGGGACTTCTTATGCTTTTCTGTTAAAAATGGCCTACTTCTTGCCACTCTTCCATAAGGGCCAATTTTGTGCAGTGCATGACTAATAGTTGTCCTATGGACAGATTCCCCCACCTGAGCTGTAGATCTCTGCAGTTCATCCAGAGTCACCATGGGCCTCTTGACTGCATTTCTGATCAGCGCTCCCCTTGTTCGGCCTGTGAGTTTAGGTGGACGGCCTTGTCTTGGTAGGTTTACAGTTGTGCAATACTCCTTTCATTTCTGAATGATCGCTTGAACAGTGCTCCGTGGGATGCTTTGGAAATCTTTTTGTAGTCTAAGCCTGCTTTAAATTTCTCAATAACTTTATCCCTGACTTGTCTCGTGTGTTCTTTGGACTTCATGGTGTTGTTTCTCCCAATATTCTCTTAGACAACCTCTGAGGTCGTCACAGAGCAGCTGTATTTGTACTGACATTAGATTACACACAGGTGCACTCTATTTAGTCATTAGCACTCATCAGGCAATGTCTATGGGCAACTGACTGCACTCAGACCAAAGGGGGCTGAATAATTACGCACACCCAACTTTGCAGTTATTGATTTGTAAAAAATGTTTGGAATGATGTATGATTTTCGTTCCACTTCTCACGTGTACACCACTTTGTATTGGTCTTTCACGTGGAATTCCAATAAAATTGCTTCATGTTTGTGGCAGTAATGTAACAAAATGTGGAAAACTTCAAGGGGGCCGAATACTTTTGCAAGCCACTGTATATATACATACTGTATATGTGTGTATATATATGTATATATATATATATATATATATATATATATATATATATATATATATATATATATATATTTCACAGCCAAGTATATTAAAGCAGGAATGTCAGCTGTAAAATCATATTCCATTTACCTACTGCTCTGTGTTTATTATGCAGTCTACAACCCAGCCCTGCATTGCAAGCATTCCAATATAATCTTAAATGTTTCTGACATAATAAATCTTACCTCAGTCAGTCTGGCTCCATTTGGTACATTGCAGAGGATAATTAAGCTTGTTATCTCCCCTCCCAATTCCTGCTTCTTACTGATTGGCTGACACAATACACCTCACAGAAGGTGCTGAAATCTGATCTATGCTGTGCTCACATGGGTTTACAAAGAAAGCTAGATATGACAGTGCAGTTTCTAGGAGGAAAAAAAAAGAGTATGTGAGGAAATTAAATCAGGATTCAGTGGGGTTCAATTTCTCTTTATTTACTATAGAAAAGTCACTGAAATCAAAACGTGGACAGTGCAAAACATATGTTATGTAAGTAAAACAAGTTTGTATCTACTTCTATCAGTGTTTTTTTTTTTTTTTTCCCTGGGATATTATGGCTGTCCCTGCTGCTTTAAAACATCAAATTTAATTACTGTGACTTTAAAAGGCCTAAAAAGGCTGAACACTATAAACACTGACATACAGTATATTAGCACTCAAAGTGGAAAAAAATTACAAGAATCATATAGCTGACTAGATACTTAATTTAACAATACAATTTAACTTGTCCCAGAACAAGAAAAGCGTAATTATCATTGCACATAGACTTTCCTCCATTTAGTTTGAAATTGTTACTAAAATATTTGAACTCCCACAATTCTTCTAAACTCTAAAGCTGGTAGAAGCCTCATTCGATATCTATGTGAGACAGAGATTCAGCAGTCCTAGGTGACCTACTTCACTATAAGGACAATGAGAGCTTGTACTACATAGAAAGTATAGCTATCACCGACATATTTCTTTGTACTACTGCCTGCTGTCACTGAGCTTTGCCCAGAGTCTTTATCCGGCAGACACACCAGCAAATTACGGGTTTATTTCATGTTAATGGAGCAGCTGATTGTGGAAGACCTGCAACACCCATAACTATCTTGAAATTGTTTAAATTATGACTTTAGTTCCATTCTAACCATGTTTTTTTTCTCTACCTCCTATCACAGTAATATACATAAAATATTGAGGGCTTATTCAATACTTCCAAAGTTCAGCTAAGCATGAGTGGATTGGAACACCACTTTTTGTGGGCGAGTTGGGACTGGTGTTTGGGGGTGAAAAAATATGGCAAATAAAAACAACACTCACTTAAATGTGTACCCTGTTGGGTCTGGATTCCATGTGAAGGATACCCAAGGCTTACCGAAAAGTAGGTAAAAAAGCAGTATCAAATCTATTGAGTATTTTTGTGCTTGTTAATGGTTCAAAAGGCATTTTGTTGACAAATTTAAAAGTATCATCTAGGAGAAAACTTAGGAGAAAAGTTAATAGCTTATGGGCCATAGTTTTTTTACTTTAAACTTTAGCACCTCTTTCAAGTATGGTACTGTTGCCCTATTGAAAAACTCCTAGATCACCATTCCTTCTCTCCATTTAAGTAAATTTACCTTTCCATGTAGGATTACTGTTGCCTGGCAGGAATCGGACTCTTTTCTGTCCGGCGATAGTTTGAGGCTGACGCTTTACGGGCATGTCAGTAGAATGCAGTCTGGGGATGCATTTGTTGCTATGGAGGGGGTGGAGGGGTAATGAGTGGCAGAATGGAGCAGATTCCCGGTAAAGTAGTGAGTGAGGAGAACAATGCAATCAGGGGTCGCTTGGATGTTGGGAATCTGTAAAGACATGTCGGCCAACCACTGTAAATATGCTGGATTCAATATAGTGCAGCAGAGTTTAGTCAAGCTTTTGTGTGTATGTAGCTTAATTTTAGCTAATGAAAGGTATGCAGCTGAACAGATGCAGAACGTTTTGAATCAGGAGGCTACCATTTATTGGCTAACTTTTAAAAGATGTAAAGAGCCAGCTTTGGCCAATAAGCCTTTTTAAAACTTATTTACATCCTCTAAAGTTAGCCAGTCCTGTTGTTCTTCTGCTGGCCCCAGAATGTTGTATCTGCTGCTTTGTAGAACTGTCCTTCCAGCCTTCAGTCAGGGCATCTCTAAATAAGGACAGGGCAGGATCTGACAGCAAGAGTTCCAGGGTCATGTTTGGAAAATAAAGAGCTTATGTCACATGATATACATGGACCATAGAGGGATTCTTGTCTCCACTTTATGGTATATTTGTGTAACTGGACCCCCCACTTGGTGACCTGGGCATTGCTTAATGAAATGGCACATGACAGACTTAGTTTCTACTTGTCACTGCTACTGTAATGCTGGGGGGGGGGTCATACTTTCTGACCGCCCAGCACAACAAGGCTAAGAGCTGGATAATGGAAGAGGCTACACAGGCTGCCCAGAGCAACTGCAGCTCTGGGCTTTTGGTATCACTACAAATAAGATGCAATGGCAGCACAGTGGGATGCTGCGCTGCTCTTGCGATAGCAAGCATTCAGACAGATACAAGACAGGACTATAGATTGGAGCATAACTAGTAGCAACCGCAGCTCACAGTCTCGTCCACAGAAGCAGAGCAAGCAGGCTAACAACAGTCACCAGCAAACATCCACACAGGCAAGACTACAGGAAAGAACGTAACTAATAGCAACACAACTATGCTAGCTGAACACGGGTGGTCACGATAAGCGCAACCTACCGAAACGTGCTAAACAGACTAACACAGTAACTGAAAAATCTCCGTAGCTCGAATAAAGAAAATAACAAACGACTTTACTAATGGATAAATATATATTAGCAAGTCTGCATATATATTTATCTAGAACTAGCTAAAGCACAAGTAATGGTAATTAACAAGACAGACAACAGACAGACAGAGGGAATGCTCAGCCAATCTAGTCGATTTTTCAACGACGACGACATTCACATTGAGATAGACAAGACTAACAGGTAGTAGCAAACGAATGGCAACCACTGCTATAGTTCGTCCTCAAGAGCAAGGCTAGAAGAAATACTACCAGTCACCAACGTGGTGCTGGCAGAATCTAACTATCAGGATCAGAAGGATTTCACTGAGCCCCCGCAGGTCAACAAACATCCAGCAGGCATGACAATACAGAGCAAGGCATTATACATTTACAATAACAACTTTCACAGCATAGACCCAACGACAACTCATAGAGCTGAACACTATGATAGGCGAGGTCTAAAAGGGGAGGCAGACTTTTATGCTGGCGTCAGCCAATGGATGCAAGCATGCAAATCTCCACACAGCTGAATGGTAATCATTCAATTATGCTGGCTTGATTACCATTTGCTAGCTGAAAGACTATCATAACAAATGCATGCAGTACTATTCAACAACATGCATGCAGGAAATCCAGGGCTCTCTGGCCACAGCTCAGCTGTAGTAAGCCATTGGTGGAATGATGACAGCATCCTGAGCTGCCCAGAACTGCAGAGCGATTGCAAATGACAATGTGACTCATTGCAAATGCACAACCGAATGCAGGCTGACAAGCCAGAACTGTCCGTTTGCGGCTTCACCGCAATGGACAGAACACGCCACAGGAGGAATCCTTACAGCTACAAAGAGACGAAATGTGCCCATTACCGATACAACTTTAGGGAATGACCAAACTTTCGATTCCGATAAGTATGATTGAAAGGAAACAATCGATCAGGCGAATAAAAAAGGAATAAAAATGCAACCAATTGAACCACTCTGATAGTTTCAAATGGAAGAAATCTGAAAATGGATCAATTGATTGTTGTCCATTCGCACCATCAACACTATCCTACTGACTGTTCGCTAAATAAGGGCCCGTTTCCACTTGTGCGGTGCGGAATCACCGCTGATTCTCCGCTTACGAAATCGCATGCGGGTGCGATTCCGCATGCGTATTTTACCGCGATTTCGCATAGGTTAGTATTGATGCGATTTTAACCATGTCACTGCCTGTGTGATTTAACATTACATTCTATGTGAAATCGCGGTAAAATACGCATGCCAAAACTGCATGCGATTTCCCTATTAAATACATTAGCAGCGATTCGCATAGCGTTGTGCGGTATGCGAATTCTGCTGGGTCTACCGTGCAGATTTTTTCTGCACAGAAAAACGCTCAGAAATCCTGACAAGTGGAAACAGGCCTATCCACTTGTATTGTCTATGCAAATCTGCATGCAGGAAACGCATGCAGATTCGCTCTAATGGAAACGGGCCATAATGTTAATGGCCATCTTGAGCAGCTGCTACTGTTGTTATCCAAAGAGGTCGCTAATAACTGTGTCACAAGGCATCAACTCGCTGCTGCTACTGGTCTCATTGTCATGGTTGTTAGTAACTCCACTGGTTAACATTAGTAGCAGCTGCTTAGCATCTTAGTAGTAGGGACTAGTAGCAGCATCAGCATCATCTAGACTGGAGGTTTACATGGACTGTATATACTCTGTTGTTCTTTCCACTAGTCTGAGCTGTATTGAGTGTGCAGATACATGCATGATATACATTCTGCATAACATTCAATTGTTCATAATGTGAGTGTCTCTCAGGGTTTTGGCAGCATATTGTACAGATTATGGATATTACTGTGACTACTATTACAGACTGGTTGCTGAACAGTAATTATGGGTACCTGACTATGGATTTACATTCTGCATCGTTCCCTGGCAGATAGATCAGTGGAATCTCATTTGCTGCCAAATAATTAATTATATTCCACTAGATAAAGGCTTGACATTTTCTTTATAGAAATAATGACTTTGCTGCTTCACATTGCAGAGTGACTCATACCCATT
This sequence comes from Hyperolius riggenbachi, assembly GCF_040937935.1. Lineage (NCBI taxonomy): Eukaryota > Metazoa > Chordata > Amphibia > Anura > Hyperoliidae > Hyperolius > Hyperolius riggenbachi. Next base: position 156,641,555 of record NC_090646.1, read on the forward strand.
TTTATCAGAATAAAACATTAGAATGAAAAAGTGGCCCTAAGCACTATTTTGTTTGGAAAGGCTAGAAAACAAATGCAAATGCTGGGTCTCATTTAATACCCCAGCATTATTTAGTCTGCTTGTGCATCATGTGAAGTCCTATGTTTTCGCATTGGGTTGCCATTAATTTGTGGTGAAGTGGTAAAGGAGTCAAAAGGACACCTTTCCCGTTTCCTGATGCTCTATAGCCTGCTGTGAAAAGTAGAAACCTGTTCACCAATTTATTAAACTTTGGTAAGATTGCCATGTGCAGGTGCTGGATGGCATTTTTACAATCATTTTTGAAGACTATGTAGTGTGCATTGTGCAATAATGATTGCGTTGCTAGGGTAATGTACCCTACGCAGTGTAACGTGCTTACCTTAGCAATGCAGTCGTTACCAAGGTAACACACGTTAATTGTTCAATGCACACTACATGGTACATTTGCTATGTGCTGGCTGCGTTTGGCAATATTACCAAAGTTTAGTGAATTTGACCACTTGACTGCTAATCCTCCTTATCAATTTGATCAATTTACACAGGCGCCAAGTAAGAACAAAAATACATTAAAACTATTAAAATGGGAGGTAGAGGTGGACTTGTCTCCCCCGAAAGAATTGGACAGTCAGTATCCAGTTTTAAAATTCTTCAATACCGTATATAATCGCATATAAGCCGAATTTTTGAGCACAAAATATGTGCTCAAAAGTCTCCCCCTCGGCTTATATGCGAGTCACCAAAGTGTAGAGTTTAGGGCCGCCTGTTTTTGCCCCCCCCCCCCCCCCCCGAATGTTTGTGTGCATTCAGGCTTGCCTGCTTTTTTCCCACGAGTTGCCATGTGTGCAAGCTTGCCTGCTTTTGTCCCCCGAGTGGCCTTATGTGCAGGCTCACCTGTTTAGGTTCGGCGCCTGCAGGATCCATGGATGATCGCGCTGGAAAGTGGGACAGGAGCTCCTCCACTTGCGCATCCAGCGGGTCCCACTTTCCCTGCACGTGGGTGGCTAGGGCGCTTGAAGCATCCGATCGGAGGAGCAGAGAGGAGAGAGTGCAGGACGAGCGCTGCACCATTCAAATCACTGTGCGCTCGTCCATTCGTCACCGCCGCACCGCGTCACCGCAAGCAGTGTCCCATGTATGCTTCGCCCATTGACTGGGCAATTCAAGCAGGCAGGATAGCTGTCCTGTGAGAGCAGGGATAAAGTAGTAGGGAAAGATGTCCTGTATCTGTATGAGCTACCAGTAAGCGCTGGGAGCAAGTAGGCCTGACAGTGCTGTGTGCCTGTGTGTGTGTATGTCCACAGCCGCCTGTCAGCCTCATAACTGCTCTTGTGCTCATACAGGTACCATTAATAGATCTTATTACAGTACTGCTGTTAGGTGCTGCAAACCTTGGCCTCAATTCACTAAGGTCATGCTGGAGATAAAAAGGCAAGAGAAAACGTGCCACCACACAGTGAGAGAGTTATCTTATCTCTTCATTCCTTAAAGAGAAACTCTGACCAAGAATTGAACTTTATCCCAATCAGTAGCTGATACCCCCTTTTACATGAGAAATCTATTCCTTTTCACAAACAGACCATCAGGGGGCGCTGTATGGCAGATATTGTGGGGAAACCCCTCCCACAAAGAAATTCTGAGTACGTACTCTTGGTAGTTTCCTATCTGTGAACCTTGCTGCATTGTGGGAAATAGCTGTTTACAGCAGTTTCCAACTGCCAAAAAACCATGCATCAGCTACATCACCTGCCAACAGTAAAAATGGCACCATGTAATAAATGTCAGAATGTAAATCAGGGATTTAAAAGATTTTACAATGGCCAAACACTGCCTAAATAATTTATACATAATTATTGTAAAAATGAAGCACTTCTTTTATTACATTATTTTCACTGGAGTTCCTCTTTAAGTTATCTCCTCTGTAGTTAAGTTACCTCCTCTGTAGTAATTTTCACACGCAGTTAATTAACAGTCTGTCTTTAACTTTAGAATTCTGGAGTTATTTTAAGGATTGAAAAGTTAACTTAAAGACAGAAGAGTTAATGTTAGGTTTGCCTGAGGTAAAATGTTTCCTGAATACTACATGCCTCATCACCATGGTGATAACTCTAGAAAGTTATTAAAGACAGGAGATAAACTTAGTGAATTGAGGCTATTATCTGTTTCTTGCATTGCACATAGAGGTGATAGCTTCATTTTGGGTAGTTGTTGCAATTAATTTGGGGGTTATAGAAACCTTATGCCAGTCATACTGGAGTAATTCTTGCATTTCACATGGGGTGCTTGTTTCATTTTATATAGGGGTGGCTGTTGCAATGTCCTACCCTCGGCCTATATGCGAGTCAATCACTTTATCCTGATATCTGAGGTGAAAGTTGGGGGGTCGGCTTATATGCGAGTATATACGGTAATAACACTCCAAAAATGCAATGCGTTTCACGAAATGCAACCCGCTTCATCAGACAATATCAGAAGTAACTGTATGCAAATCCCACCTAGCACAAGCACCTCCTTATCAATGTTTAACCCTACCCTTTTTATACTATTTGGCTTCAGCATCAGCACTTAGGATTTTTTACTCTTTAATGTTCCTGACATGTGATGTAAACTGACCACAGAATGTTTCTTTGATACTTAAAAAAGAACCAATTTGGAGATGAGAAATCTGTTCTATGACCCCAGGTAGAACTCACCTGCCCTTGGTTTTAAATGAATGGACCCACTCACACATTTTTAATCACTATTAAATCTATACAAAAGTGAAAAAGATAAAAAACAAAAACTGTATTTCTCGTAAGCAAGTTTTTTTGTTTATTTTTTATTTTTAGATGTTTAGGCAAGGTAATTCTCACCTCAGAAATTTTGCTTAATTGGATTATGCAGATATGCAGATATGTAATACACATACCAGTCTATTGCTAACCCTTAACGCTAGCAATTACTGTATTTGAATCTGGCCCTTTATGTCAGTCATTTTGCATCAAGACATGTATGCCAATATGCAGTGTACCTTCTTTGGATCTTTTTTAGTTCACAAATGAAAGTGTCAAAAATGATCTACTGAAGGTCAAGACATCAAGTCAACTGTTGGTCAGACACCTTTCAGACTGGATGCATATAGTGTATAGCTGCCAATGTATTTGGTGTGTTAAGTCACTAGTCACTATACTCCTGATTTATTGAGGTTGGACAACTGTAGACAGTCTGTGTGCTCCAGCAAAGTTAGGCTAGATTAGGTTTTGTTTTTTTAATTTCTGCTGTTAGAAGACAAAATTCTTCCCACAGGTCATATCAGGTCATATTAAGGCTTTCTAGAAGAGTGAAATAACAATTGTACAATTGAGGTAATAGTCTTGTAATAGTTCCGGTAGAGTCTGGATATACTTTATTACGAAAAAAAAATCAGTGCAGAGGCTGCACATAATTATTGTAGCATGATTAGAATGATGCCTAAAACACTAAGCAGCAGTTTCCACCATGTCCGTATTTGACACAATAAAGAATTTAAAACCTTTTCCACTTAGTAGTAATTTTGATGATCCTGTTTGGGATAACGTTACCTGCCGCCCTCTCCACTCCTTCAATGATCTCCGCCTGACTGCCCCAAGCATTTCTCACTCCAATGCGCACCTACAGGACTTCTCAAGAGCCACCACCACCCTATGGAATTCCCACCCACCCCCCACCCCCTCAGACTCGCCACTTACTTAAACACCTTCAAGCAAGCCCTCAAAACACGTTTCTTTAAAATGGCCTAACCCCCCCCCCCTCCCCCCAACCCATTTACTACACTTTCACACTCTCTCAAAAGCACCTTTTCCAAAGTCCTATCAGTGGCGTGGCAATAGGGGTTGCAGAGGTAGCGACCTCAGAGGGGCCCTTCCTCAACCAAAGTATTAGCTGTTTATTGGTCCTGTGGTGGTAATAATCACTTCTATAGATGCTTTGAATAGTAGTTATCATTAACAAACTGTTCCCCATCCCCTATTGCACCTCTAATACTGTGGATGACCTTGACAGGTTTTGTTGCGCCATATCAAGTGCTTGGGGGAGGGGGGTCCAATGTAAAACTCGCACCGGGGCCCATTGTTCCATAGCTACGCCACTTAGTCCTACCTTATGTGCCCCCCCCCCCCTCTCCTTTAGATTATAAACCTTTGGCAGGGTCTGAAAAAAAATATAACTTCATCCTTACACAACTGAAAGCTGCATTTTTCAGTGCCTGTATTGCCAGTGGTGTGATTCACTCACTGGCTGTTGTGTCGCCTGTAACAGATTTGCAGCACATGTCATGAAACTATTTATGCATTGGAAGGGTAGAAGACACATTTTTCTCATTCACCACAGAAGTAATAATTCCAGAGGAAAGACCCATTTGAAGTAAAAAAAATATGTGGTTAAAATATGCATCTTTTTTTCTTGGGACGTAGTGAACTTGTAACACATGCTGAATGCACCCCAGATTGCCCAAGAAGAGCAATGTAGATTTGAAAGCCATGCATAGTATTTACAAACACTTCACCTATAACATCTGTCTTTATAGCAGTGTTGGGGCTGCTTCCTGCTGTGATAACTGCTTCCCCTGATTCTTCCTCAGCTTACCAAACCCATCAAAACAGTGTGTCCCGGGATTACCCACATACCGATCATCTGCACATCAGGTCTGGACTGGATAAACTCAAAAATGAGCAGTGCTGACACATGCACCTATTTGATTCTTGTTCAAGGTGGACGCATTGGCCAATTTGTATCTAGTGTGGTTCAAACCATAAAGTAGACCTCCGCTGTAAATTCCGAAGTGAAATATAGCCAGAATGGCACTGTGGCTGGCACTGCACTACTCTCTTCACCTCTCCTCTCTGAGATAATGTTGGCTGGCTTAGTGGCACAAGTAGAAGCTGAGTACCTCTCAGGCACCACACTACACTACGAGGCTTCTCCCACCCACAGGTGACACACTCTTTTAGCAGTTTTTTTCAAAGGCAGAAAATGGCCTTGGCAGCTTTTTCATATTGGGGGCGTGGCTAACCAACAAAACCTGGATTTTATGGCACATGTGTTGTAACTCTGTTATGTCCTCTGCTGCCTGTGCTGATAGTGTGGGTTTTTCTTTTATACTGGATCCGCTTTAGGCCTACAGTATGTCTGTTGTCATCATTCTTTCTGCTACTATCACAGTTCTAGATTCTATTTGGCCGGCCGCTGTTGTAGCTACAGTGGGACCCCCAGTATGTACAATTTGTACTGAACATACTGAAGGTCATGCGCCAGCATTAACAAAATGAGAGATGGGATTAAAGTCAGAAAGATGGAAGGTGTCAATTAAGTAAATGTAAACACATTTAAATATACACGCGCAGAGATTTTAAGGGCAGAAATTGATTTTAGTCAGATCTGTGTGTGGCCATGTTTAGAGCAGACAGAGAACAAACTGACTGTAAGCAGTGCATCATTTCCAGATTAAGAAAAGAATGAGAATGTAGAGATAATCTCCAGCATTATGAAATATAGACAACAGATACCTGTAGTGAGAAATTACAGTCACACAGGTTTCTCTTAGTTGCATGAAAACACACACAGAACGTCCTTGTATAAAATACATCAAATTCAACGAATTATTTTGGTGAGAAGCAAGACTATAGTTTATAATGGCTTCAGTTCACTGAAGCCTGGAACCCACTAGGAGCGCTTTTCTGAGCGCTTTGGGGTATGAAAAGCTCTTGCTAATGTAATGCTATGGGTGTGATCCCACTTGAGCGATGTGATTTTATAAAAATCCCAGATAGCATTGAATTAGCAAGAGCTTTTTCGAATCACTCGCGGTTAGAAAAGGCTGCTAGTGGGTTTGAGCCCTAAGACACATTCGGTAAGAAATATAAAGGGCTGGTAAAAAATTAAGGGTTGATAAAATATACAGCGCCACGGAGTATGTTGCCGCTTTATAAATCAATAATAACAATATTACACTTAGTGTTTTAGACTTTTTTCCAAATATGCGGTAATAGTTTGTAATTTACTGAAAAACGACATGACAATTCACAGAGGTGTTTACCTCATGCTGCATTTCATTCAGTATTTTATGGGTTTTTGCAGTGCATGGAAAATGGGTGAAAGATATGATACTGATAACAATGTTTATTTATTATACCGACAAGTAAAGAGCAAGTCCAAGCTGCATAAAATGAACATAACATGTAAATACGCTCAAAACCATTACTATCTTATTAATCTGTTTGTATTACTATATAGTAATACTGTGATATTAGATAAATATGTCTTTATTATCAACTTTCTTAATTTCCTGAATAGTTTGAATTGTTTTCACCTCTTCTCTGCTCTGTTTCCTCCTTTCTATAACTTTCCGAATAGCTGTTTGTTAGTTACTGAAAGCTCTAGGCTGGAGGTAAAATAACAACAACTCACTTGTTTACCAAATACTGTAATCTTTGTGAATTGACATTTAAGGCCCGGTTCACACTGGCAATTAAGTGGCAAATGCAACCGTGAAAACGTTACTGATTTACGGTCGATCGGATCCATTTTCACTCCGTTACCATTCACCTGCTTCCGTTCCATTTCCCTAAATACCCCCCCCCCCCCCCCCCCCAAGACCTCCATCCTAAAAGTGGATTTTGCTGTCTAGAAGGGTCCGTTTCTTCACTAGTGTGAAAAAACGTTCCGTTTTCTCGTTGTCCCCAATGCAGCGCTTCAGCTTCCATTTCCGTTCTGCTGGGCTCAACGGTCTGGAAAAATTGCTGCAGAACCAAATTTGTGGACCGTTCAGCGGATCATGTGGAACGGATCCGTTGTAACAAACCAGTGTGAATGGATCCATAGGTTAACATTGGATCCGTTCACATCTGTTAAGATACATTCTGTTAGGATGCACAAACGGACCATTTTTTTTCGCCATTGAGAACCTGGCCTTAGGCTTGGCTCACACATACAGAGATGTCCAGTCCTGTCCTGTCAGTTTTTGACAGTTGGCATCAGTTTTGTATGTGTTTCTATGGATGTGTTCACACATAAACATGTACATTTCCAATCCTGTCCTGACGTGCTCTAAAGCAGCAAGAACAGCCGCATCAGAACAAAATCTACACTTATGGTAATAAAGCATATGAACGATGTCCCAGACCATAAAAGAGATTAAATTACCTCTAAAGCAGCAAGAACAGCCGCATCAGAACAAAATCTACACTTATGGTAATAAAGCATATGAACGATGTCCCAGACCATAAAAGAGATTAAATTACCTTTCTATAATATTAAACTTTAATCAAAATAGCATTTCCAAAATAGGACTAAATTATGTGCTTCACATAAAAAGTGTACATTTCCGGTCCAGTCCGGTCCTGTCAGGTAAAACTGATAGAAAATTGGTGCAGAACTGACAGGACAGGAAAGTACAGGACTGCACCAGAAATGTACAGATTTATGTGTGAACCATGCCTTATGAGGTATTTACCTCACAAGTCGGTAATTTACCTCACTAGTCGTTAATTTCAGTTTCCCGTGCAGTAACAGCCTTAGTGAATTGATATGTCACTAAAAGTTTGGTAAAATCAGTTGTTCTCTGCTTTATCGCATGCGGTAAGGCTTTGTAAATTGAAGTCATTGATTGTTTAAACATTAGAGTCATGATGTGCATATAACCTTCTACCCCACATACTGTATGTAGTGATCCTTTTCAAGACAACATTTCTTGTACATCTATACCTCCATATGTCACAACAGCTGTAAAAGCAGGAGACAAGGGGCAGATTTGACATGCTCCAAAGCAGCAAGAACAGCCGCATCAGCGCAAAATCTACACTTATAGCAATTAAACATATGGAAGACGCCCCAGACCATAAAAGAGATTTGGCATAACGTTATTCAGCTTTAATTAAAATTACCTCTCCATTATATTAAACTTTAATTAAAATAGCATTTCCAAAATTTTAAATTATTAATGTTGATAGGATAAGTACATTTATATTGTAAGGCGTGCTTAGCCTTTCCACACCATCAACCTGCTGTCACTATCCCTCTGAATGTATACAGGCCAGTTCCCTTCCTCTCATTTCCTAAAGAGCATTCATGTAGGTAAAACTCGAAATTTCTTGGAAGACCATTAGCTTTAAGTCCTGCCTTCAGAACAATGCATAATAGCATACATTTGGACATTTGTGTACACATAGGTCACTCTGAGGGGAACTATAAAATGGATTCTGACTGACAGGCTAAATACACACTTTTAATTTTTAATTCTGTCTGAAAACGTGACAGTATAATGGCCAGTTTGAAATTGTAGCATATAGGAGCAATGGCATAAATAAAGATATTGTGCCTAAAATAAATCTTCAGACAATATTTTTTTACTTTCTTGTTCCCTCACCGTCCCACAAGTGTTGCAATATCAGATAAAAAAGCTCCAAATTTAAAATATTTGTGTACACAGCCGCCTAAGAAGTATTTTTTCCCATAATTAAATGCACTATAAATGATTTTACTCCTATGTTCCTGTTGCTTACAGTGGGCTTGTTTCCACTTGGGATTAGGAGGGGAAATCGCAGCCTGTTGAAATCATTAGGCTGCTTCTGAGTTCACATGCGGGAAAAAATAGAGGACAATTGGCAAATTTTTTTTTTGCATCGTACATTGCATATGTAGAGGGATTTGGATGTGTACTCACGTGAACACAAGTGCTGGTGTGCGTCCTGAAGATGCAGGCAGGCACAAATGAAATCGGGCTCCAACTAATCTGACAGGTCATTGCTTAGTCCCTCTCCTCATGGGGGTTTCTCCAACGACCAAAATTGTGTGCAAGGGTGTGGGGAGCCTCACCGCCATCTAGTGGTTCTTCAAAGAATATCTGGAGTAACATGTAATATTAGATAAATGTGTATGTACAGACCTAAGCCTACATAGACCTAGGCTGTGTTCCTTTTTATTTTTTTGGGCACTGTAAAGGGCTAAGTACCCAGCACTCTAAACATCAGTTTCTCTGCAGTTGGGCAGGTAAAGCTATGTACACAGGCATTATAACTATAACCAACAGGGATAGAGACTCGATCCCTGGAATGACAGTTCAGGGCACAAGCTCATGCAAATGCATCTCACAGCTACAGCAGGGGGACCTGTACAGTTGCTTTAGGGAGGAACAATGACGTATTACGCAATGGAGTAGCTTTTGGTCGACGAGCTAAGGAGGGAACAATGCGCTTAGCAATCTCAGCCATCACTGTCACCTAAAGATCTGACACCTATACACTTGCAAAATTCTTGGCCAAGATGGTCCTGTATAGTCGCATCCACCGCGTTCTGTCCAGTGTGTTTAGCAGGCTTAACTCTCATTGATAACTATTTGGTGCTAATACAACTCTGTGTCAACAAAAGCCTCCTACAGGTAAGTAAAGTAACTTAACCATTTTCCTTTAACAGTTAAAGTGTCCTAAAAATAAAATTCTACCTACCCTTCTGCTGATATGACAATGAAACTAGCAGCTTTTCCTATATACGAGGGTGGTCCCAGTGTGCAAAAGAGGATTTCTGGGCCATAGCATGCCTGCTTATCAATATCATGCTATGGCACCTGATATCCTCTTACACCACCCATATATATATAGGAAACATGGGGGGGAAAATCTTGGCGGTTTCATTTTCAAATCTGCAGATTGAACCTGGCTGCTGGTTGTAATGTGACACTGTAAGTCACACAGGATATTGCTGGCTATGTGGCTGTAAAGGGGCCAGGGTGTCTCTCACTAATCACTCTGTGCCTCTGTCTGCCATTGCCCTGGATGAGTCTGTGGCAATTTGTACACTGTTCACTTTCCTCTCCCCCAAAGCTGCAGCTCCCTCACACCAGTGACACTCACTTCTGGCATCAATCAGGGCCCGGGGAAAGCAGTGGCAGGACAGGATAATCATGGTGGTAAAAGGGTCAAGGCAGCATCGTAAGTTCTAGCTGGCAGGCGCTTAGAGGCCGCCTTTCTCCATTAGTAGAAGCCAGCAAGACTCACACATACACAAACACGCTGCGGCTGGCAGCAGGACCGATACAGGGAGAGGCGGAGAAGGTCTGGCAAAACATTCCACAAAGAACAGAGCTACACGTTCGAGTACAGGGAGAGGAGGAGGACAGTGTCTGGCTGGACATTCCACAAAGTACAGAGCCGCACTTCCTCTCCGATCTTCTTCTCAACTAAGCTGCATGTGACGTCACCTGCATTCCCCACCCCTCCACACAACAACCAGGAGCCGAGGAGGAGGGCGGAGATAGTGTCTGGGAGTGACAGCGGCTGGCTGCAATGGTACAGTCGCCGCTGCTCACTAATGAATGCACAGAACAGGGATAATTTTACCTGGGCGCTCATGGATTTCACCCAGGCGGCCCGCCCGGGTAAAAGGCTCTGGGGAGAACACTGTACTCTGTACAGTGCTGCGTAATATGTTGGCGCTATATAAATAAATCAATAATAATTAGTACAGCTGCCTAATTACGTTGCTGAAAGATCTGAAGTGCCAAATCATCTTGGCTAGGTGCATTGCTCCCCTCCAAACCATCCCCGCCAGAAACCACTCTGTTGTGCACTTCACCATTGCCCCCCATCCCCCCCCCCCCCTTTAGCAACACAACACGTAGCCTAGCAATGTCTCTGTACAGCACTACAGGCAAAAGGGTTTGTGTATGTATGCAGTTTAAAATACTGCAAAAGACTATGGGATTCCAAGAAAGTGTTATCATGTAGTAGGACTACAGATACAATTGTTTGTCTCCTCAGTTTATTTTCACTTCAGATTTGCTTTAAAGGCAAAATAAACCTGGAATTGAACAGGCCAAATAAATAAAGCCATCATTTTGATTAGGTTAAATTATAATGAATACTTTTATAAATCGTGGAGCGGAGGAGCACTCAGTAAAAGGAGAAATTCCTGCGTGCCCAAGCCACGATTGCTACCTTGTTTTCCCCCACGCTCCGTGTGCTGCCTCATAGGAATATGTCCTGCAGCCCTCTCTATCCCGTGTCCAGGTCTGGGTATGCAGATCTGCGGTGTGCGGTGCGTGCGTTTCACTTACCGATGCACGCATTTGATTCCTCCCCAGGCCAGTCGCAGGCTCCTTGTTATGACGCCCTCCAGTGATGCATATGATGAGAGGCGCCACTAGAGGGCGTCAAAACAAGGAGCCTGTAAAGTACCACTTTACAACACGTGGCGGCGGGGGGCGGGGCTTATGCGGCTGCACTGAGCTACTTGGCTGAGTGGACCTGAACTCTTGCACAGGACAGAGGGAGTGAAATGCTCCATGTATGTATTTACAAAGTTTAGCCTGTCTTATTCCCTCTCATGCACCCTGTATGTTGTCAGAGAGTTTAGCCTGTCTAATTCCCTCTCATGCACCCTGTATGGTTTCAGAGGGTTTAGCCTGTCTTCATTTCCACTTCTGTGACTAAGCACAAGTTGTACTTCAGGTGTCTGTCTCAGCAGAGAGTTAATGGGTGCACACAGGATGTTAATGCTATGTCTGCTTCCATGAAAGCAGGAAGTGGGCACACTGCAGATTTATTGAGGGTTTTGTATCAGTTGTTACAAAGAAATGTTTTTTCTAAAGGTTAAAATGTTTTTTTTTAAAGGTTATTATGCTGTTGGATATCTTTTAGAGCAGAGCGGAAGTTATGAGTTCAGGTCCGCTTAATGCATTTTCCACCCTCGGCTTATCCGAGTCAATCATTTTCCCCAGTTTTTTGGGGTAAAAGTTGGGGGGTCGGCTTATACTCGGGTCGGCTTATACACGAGTATATACGGTAATAGTCAAAAAAATAGGCTGAGTGGCTTGAGAAAGAGCAATCGAAACAGCGGGCTATCGCCGCCAAAGCCTTTTTTTTTTACTATTATGTCATTTTAATGGCATTTCAATAAAGAGCTTATTTTTATTATGTGGTGCCAGCCCTTTTTATATGCATAAGGAATACTTTTGAAAATTAAGTTTTCAAATAAGACAAAAAAATTTGCTGGCTGCAGCTGTGCACCTATTCATTTATTCTGTGAAATGTCAGCTGAGATCTGCTGTCCTTTGTACATTGGGCTTGAGTCACTAAACCGTGATAACTCATATCATGGCCGTGCTAGCATTTTTGCTCTCGTTTTTGCATTTCGCATGCGTTTTAGCGATTGCACGTGAAAATTTGCAATTGCGCTCGAAAACGCGTGCAAATTGTGAAAACGCGTGAAAACGCTAACGTGGCCATGATATGAGTTATCACAGTTTAGTGAATCAAGCCCATTTTGTGCCACTTGAATTAACTTGTCCTACCTAGAAGCGGACTTCCGGATTTAGATTGTAAGCCTTTGGGTAGGGTCCTCACTCCTTTTGTGTCCTACCTGATCATGCACCTCTATTACTGTGCACCCATGCTATGCATTTGAGTGAACCTAACTTGCCCTAATCTCCATGCTCCCATCCAGTGACTGACTAAGCATTACCTTGTACTCATACTGTGCTGTGTGATCTGGTTTTCTTGTATTCCTGTATTGTCTTATTGCTGTTTGTCACCCCTAAATATTGTCTGTAACCTAAATTAATGTCCAGCGCTGCGTAATATGTTGGCACTTTATAAATACAACAAATAAATAAATAAATAAATTTAGATGAAGTAAAATTGTAGTGAAGTTCCTACCATTTGGACCATCAGACAGTTCTTCTGTACACAACTTTCTCTATATATACTGTTTTTTATGTTCATTTTTATACCTGATTGTTGTAATAATTTTCTTAACTTAATTTTTGAGTTTAGTTGAGCTTTAAACATATAAAAAAATTGTGTAGTTGCTGTTCTTCCCTGTGGTCTAATAGAGGACCAGCTTTGTCAGGTGTCCCCATAAGACAGTGCTTCTCAGACCTGTCCTTATGACTCCCCAATGGTGAATGTTTTGCAGGCAACCTCACCTATGCACAGGTTGGGTAATTATAGTCTATGCTACATGGAATCCACCTAGCTGAGACACTAATTAGCCATCCCTCCATGCCCAATTTTGTCCCCCAGTGTACAGCCTCTGCCCCACCCCGCCCATGTCCAGCTGTGTCCCCAGTGCCCCACAACCACCAATCACCTCTATTCACTTCTGTGCTCCTGTCTTGTAATTGCACCGGATGGTCTCAGAGCCAGGAGCATCAGATCCAATTAGGAGACAGGAGCAGAGAAGGGAATAGCAGTGATTGGCGGTTCTGGGCATTGCTTCAGAAAGCCTCCAGCATGCAGATACCTCCACCAGCTTCTGGAGGATCTGCCTGTGTAGTACTCCAGGCTGGGACAGAGGAGGTACATTGGGGGACAGAATTGGACATGGGGGGACCAGGACCATTGGAGACACAGCTGGACGTGGAGGGGGGGGGGGCAGAGGACATATGCTGGGGGACAAAGTTGGACATGGTGGGAGGCAGAGGACGGACAGGGGGACACAGCTGAACATGATGGGGAGAAGCGGAGAAGATTGAAAAGGTTCGTTACGTATCTGCATAATTTACCGTGCACCATAATTTCCTGGCTCCAGCATGGCAGCGGCTGTGTACCATAATGTAACTTTTTTAACTAAACTTTGTTTACCATTAATTTAATGCCGAAATGGTGTAGCGGAGCTGTGCGTCATTTTTTCCTGCTCCATGGTTTTAATAGTAGGCTTCCCAGTTGCACACTTTACTGAGCAGCAATGGTCACATAGGAATAAAGATTTTCATTTTTTTTTTTAGACTCCTAATATTAACTAGCAATACATGTGGATTTAGAAAGATGTAATAGAGGAAAAATATGCACATAAAAGAGCTCTAATTAGCAGGTATTTACCTAAAAAAACCTAACAAATCAGAATGTAAATATACTAGTCATACGTCATCCTACAAAACCAACCAACAAACGTTGATTCGGGTAATACGTTTAATGACTAACTGTACATGTTACCTGAACCAACGTTTGTTGGTTTGATGTCTGCATTTCTGCTGCATAACTAGCCTCGGACCATACTTCACTTGCTATACCAGACCATTTTGACAGTAGGAGAAAGAATAAAATTGTATACACCACCAAAACAAGAGTTGTTTAAAATAAACCCCAAACAGGCTAAAGATGTTCTTGCTGGGAGTGCATGTGTTCAACTTCATTTGCGCAATGCCTAATTTATCAACATTTCGGCAACTTTTGCTGTGGTATTATATGATTCAGATGACAGCTGACACCTAATAACAGATGGTTTTTAATGAAGCCAGGTCTGTTTTATAGAATTATTTAAGACCTCTAATGACCTTTGGTCTAGACCAGGCATGGGCAAACTTGGCCCTCCAGCTGTTAAGGAACTACAAGTCCCACAATGCATTGCAGGAGTCTGACAGCCACAGTCATGACTCATAAAGGCAAATGCATTGTGGGACTTGTAGTTCCGTAACAGCTGCAGGGCCGAGTTTGCCCATGCCTGGTCTAGAGGTACCTTAGCTAAGCAAGTCCTGAGTATGGATTCTGTAGAATGAAGTGCATACTGTTGAAAATTTGCCGTTGGAATAATCCTGTGAGTTTAAACCGCTCATAGCTTTCCATGGATCCTTATTCAGCTCAGTGTGACATAAGGTTGAGAGAAAGACAGCTGTTGCCATGAGCTGATTTGCTCTAGTCAGAAGCACTCCTGGCAGAGTTTTATCAGGGACTGAAGCTGTTTTGTAGACTTTGAGCAAATCACCATTGGCTCCTTATTAAATAAGGCAGTGCAAAACGCAGTGAGAGTATGCAGTCTACAGTAATCAGTAGTGGGATCCAACTACCCCTCAGCTGCAGTTCCCAGTAGGCTCTGAATTGCTGCAGTCTTACATACTTGCCTTTAGACAAAAATGGTTCTGTTCTCCGCACAGTTCCTCAGATGACACAGCTAAACACACTTCCCTCGTGTCACATGACCAGGCTGTACCGTGTGCAAGGTTGCTGAGGCGGGAGCTCTGGCAGAGAAATATGCATTGACTAGCCGGTAGTGCTACGATCTTCTGCTATCGTAGGTGTTCACTGGATCCTTGTTTTTATAATAGCAGACAATTATATAAAACTGCATACTATACACTCTCTTAGCCTGTTTGAATGTCTTGAGCACGCTACAAGTGTGCTTTAAATCCCTGAACAGCTCAGTTCATTAGTGTCAAACAGAGCCTGAAGCGATCTATAGAAATACTGCAGTGAGTACCTTTTGACCTATATTGCTTTCCACAAGATGTCATCCTCTGCCTTGTACAGATGATTCTTCTGCCCTCTGTGTAGGGATTCTGCTCAGCAGAATGCAAGACCATTTCCTTGAATATTTGCTTTGCAGGTTAAATAGAAACATTTGGTTAGTTTAAGGCTTCATATACACAGACTGTCCCTAGTGCTATGTATATGAAAAAGGGGTGCAGGATGAAGACGCCGCTAGTGGAATATTAGCAATGCTGCAGATATTCTACTATTAAGCATGAGCACTTAACAATCCCGATATTACAATATTGGTAATAGAAGAAAGGAAATGGAGGTTGGCACTTCTGCTATTGGAATTCAAAAACTTGTCATATCCAAAGAACAAACATCCTGTGCATAAAGGCTGTATATGAATAAATGGGTGCACGTACCGGGCTGTGGTGCGACCAACAGTGGCGGTGGGTGCAGGGCACTGAGTTGCTGTACAGCTGTTTTGCGTTTTCGTCGCTTCTACGGAGGCATATATTTAGAATTTAACTATATCAGTTGCCTCCAGCGCCCAAATTTTCCACTGGGTGCCACTATAGGCACAATTGTGGTCTATGTAGCTTTAGACTCAATTGTGGTCTATGCGGAACCCACGTTTTTTGGCGGCTGTGGGCGCCCAGATTTCCTTCTTTACCTAGTGCCTACCAAACATTCCCTGTAGGTGGACCATGAAAATTGCACCCCTTTTGTTGCGGTTTTATTTTTTTACACTGTACGCAATTTGATGCAATTATCATGCATTTCTGAGCAATTGCAGTTGTATTTTGTGAATCAAAATCGATTTGATGAAATTGCAAACCCAGAAAAAAAATGCTGCATGCATTTCACAAAATATACACTTCACAAAATACACTTCACAAAATTGCACCATGTAGTGCCCTTCCGATTGGCAAATCATGTGCAATCTAAAAAACGTATCAAAACGCGGCCAGTGGAAAAGGGACCAAATACTGAGTGTTTCACTAAGAACTAATCATTCTCCTTGTGGTAAAGCTGCACTGCCTCATGATAGCAATAGAGTCTGCTTGAGCCTGCAATCCACTTCACTTCTATACTTAGATTGGGGAAATCTCATTACCACACAGAGAGCGTACGTACAAAAAGGACGCCCGGACAAAAAGGGCGCGGGGTGTAAACGCTAATTAATAATTAATGATTAATAGCGTTTATAAAAATAGTGTGCTATATTTCGTTTACAAATAATGTTTTACAAAATTATAAATCATTAAATAATGTTTATGAAATCGGCAATTGTTAATCTTATAATTACGTTTATTAAAAAAACGATAATATATGTTTAATTGTTATAATTATATATTATTGTGAATAACCTTCATTTATGGTTTGTTCTTATAATAAAATCTGAAAATATTCTTTATAACGATGATATAAATATAACTACGTTCGTAATAAGTGTTGTAAAGCATTAGTAAGTATTACTAAAATTTTACTAAAACTATACCTAAGCCTACTCTCACACAGAACCCTCCCTGTACCTATCCCTAACCCCCCCTGGTGGTGCCTTAACCTAAGACCCCCCTGGTGGTGCCTAAACCTAAGACCCCCCTGGTGGTGCCTAAACCTAAGACCCCCCTGGTGGTGCCTAAACCTAAGACCCCCCTGGTGGTGCCTAAACCTAAGACCCCCCTGGTGGTGCCTAAACCTAAGACCCGCCTGGTGGTGCCTAACCCTAAGACCCCCCTGGTGGTGCCTAAACCTAAGACCCCCCTGGTGGTGCCTAAACCTAAGACCCCCCTGGTGGTGCCTAACCCTAAGACCCCCCTGGTGGTGCCTAAACCTAAACCCCCCCTGGTGGTGCCTAAACCTAAGACCCCCTGGTGGTGCCTAACCCTAAGACCTCCCTGGTGGTGCCTAAACCTAAGACCCCCCTGGTGGTGCCTAAACCTAAGACCCCCCTGGTGGTGCCTAACCCTAAGACCCCCCTGGTGGTGCCTAAACCTAAGACCCCCCTTACTGATCGCTTTATTATGTGGATAATAATATTTTACTAATTGTGGCTGCAAAAAATATATTGCAATTTACGTTACGTACTGATCGCTTTATTTTTTGAATAATAATGTTTTACAAACAGTAAGGGATAAAACTTTAAATAATGTTTTAATTAGTTAAATAAGATAAATATGTTTAGTATTTTTATAAACGTTATTCGGCACAGGTGCATTTTATAAACGTAAATCACCACAAGCACAGTTATAAATCATTAAAAATCTCCGGGCGCCGTTTGTAAACGTTATTTATCTCCGGCGCCCTTTTTTCCTGCTCGGCGCCCATTAAACGTTATTTATTATGAGAGTGAATGGCGGCACCCTTTTTGTCCACTAGCTGCCTGCGCCCTTTTTTCCCGCTTCCCACAGAGAAGTGGAACAAGACAGACGTGTGAGGTTCTTCTGTATCCAGTCCTGTAACTGTAAATATGCAAGTGCTTCAAAGAATCCATCCTATCCCGCTGCATCATCAGAGTTCCTCCTTAGCATTCATATTATGTTATCGTCTGTAGTCTCCTGCTGATATGTTCAGAACTCATATAAGTGATATATTTGTATGCAAACTGAGATCAACATAATATTGTTAACACCTGTGTTTTTATATCCTTCTCCTTGCATCTGCTGAGGAGGATTCGCTTACTGACCCTTTTCTGCCCGCAGGGATTATTCATTTGTCTGCTTGCTAGGCTTACGTTATGGTATAGAGAAATGAAATATGGAGATCGAGTGAACCAGGCCATACATGATTCAATAGAAATAGATGATGCAGCCATTGCAAGCCTTTCTTGCAATAACTATATCAACAGTTGTCATTACACAGAGAATTCTTATAGCATGACAAAAAAACATATTAAAAACTGTACTACATATTGAAAATGTACTGGAGTGGTTCTAGGAAAAAAAATGGGCCCTGGGCCCAAAGGAACATGGAGTCCCTTACATATTACTACCATGTCTACCAATTTGTAACTTGGTGGTCCTCTTAGATTAGGGTCATGGGTAGTTCCCAGTTTACCCCTATGGAAACATCAGCTCTTTACATAGATACAGTGAAAAGTATAGGAGAGTGAAGGGTGCTTGGGGTAGCTTCAAACATAATTCACTTTCTTTTACTTCTTGTTGAGTATATAGGATGGAAATAACTGAAGACCACAATAAGGTTCTTATTTCCGACTGGAAAACCCGCTCAGTAAGTAGGGGGCCTATTCCAAACATTGCACACTGCTAGCGGATAGCACTTGTCCATTTCTCTTGTACTGCATGGTGTTCAGGAACCATCATGTAAGAATTAGGTGCTTTCTGCAAGGTTTTGAAAAAAATCTTCTTACTTTAAAGGGAACCTGAACTGAGAAGGATATGGATTTTTCCTTTTAAAATGATACCAGGTGCCGGACTCTCCTGCTTATCCTGTGTCTCTAATACTTTTAGCCACAGCCCCTCAACAAGCATGCAGATCAGGTGCTCTGACTGAAGTCAGACTGGATTAGCTGCATGCTTTTTTCAGGTGTGTGAATCAGACACTACTGCAGCCATTGAGATCTGCAGGACTGACAAGCAACTGATATTGTTTAAAAGGAAACCTCCATATCCCTCTCAGTTTAGGTTCCCTTTAAATATTAGGTTATGTTTTTAAATTGTTGATTTCTAGTTAGGTTGCAAATGACCGTTTTTCTTCTAGTTAGGAATAGCTAGTCCGAGGTCTCTTGACCTCATTTCAATCTGGAGAGCAGTGGCAGCAAACTACCAGATTTCCTGCAATAAATCAGTAACTTTTATGTACTGATTGTACACACATTCAAGATTGTATCATGTATGGGCACACCATCCAATCTTAAACATTTATTTTGCTCACAGTGTATTTGCCTTCAGAAGACTCTAGATCAGGGGTCTCAGACTCGCGGCCCGCAGGCCATTTGCGGCCCTCGATACAATATTTTGTGGCCCGCGCCGGCAAAAGCTTCCTTATAGTTTGCTTCAGTGCTCCCAAGTAATCCGCCGCATCCCCGCCACTAAACGAGGGCTGCAGAGCCCCCAAATCGCCCGGGGGGCAATCCGCCGGCATTTCCTGGAAGGGGCAGAGCTTTCAGCTCTGCCCCTCCTGACGTCAATTGCGGCGCAACGCCGCCTCTGCCCGCCCCTCTCACTCTTCCTTCACAGAGAGGGGCGTAACGTCAGGAGGGGCAGAGCTGAAGCTGAAAGCTCTGCCCCTTCCAGGAAATGCCGGCGGATTGCCCCGGGGCGATTTGGGGGCTCTGCAGCCCTCGTTTTGCGGCGGGGATGCGACGGATTACTTGTAATGGGAGCACTGAAGCGAACTATAAGGTAAAATAGGCAAAATAGTTCGCTTCAGTGTGAATTTGATTTTGAAATAAAAATCAATGCGGGGGGGGGGGGGGGGGGGGGGTTGGCCCGAGGGTTAGGGAGCTGCTGATTGACTTTATTTGGGAAATCCCTTATGCGGCCCAGCCTCATCCTGACTTTGCCTCCTGCGGCCACCAGGTAAATTGAGTTTGAGCCCCCTGCTCTAGATGATGAGACTTAAATGGAACTGTGGCATAGTAAGAGGGGATTGGCGGATGTTTTTCACACTCCGAACAAATAATTATGTTTTAGGCTGGATTCACACTGTGCGCATTGCACAGTGCATTAGAATATGTGTGAACTGTAATGGACTCAATAGATACTATTTGCATTATATCATACACTTTCATTCATAGCCTGTATGCAGCAAGCTAGAATGACATAACGGAACAATGCAGAGATGTGAACAGAGCCATAGAAGGGCATGGGCAGTGAGCTGATATGCAGGATTATTTTGCAAGTGTGAGTGCTCCCTAAAGAGTACCTGAGAAACACTGTCATTCATAAAATGAAACATCACGTAAAATGAATGAGAAAGACTGGATCATACTAATTCAAAACTCATTTTGCAGATGGTCTCTCTAGCTAATTTAATCTAAATATGCAAGTCATTTTTTCTTTCTTTTCTCTCTCTTTTTTTTCTTTTTTTTTACATCCAACGCATTTTAATTATGGTTCAGAGCTCCAGCTTTTATGTTCAGTGCCTTCCATTTTTTAGTGCTCGGCACAGTCTGCCACCACTATATTCTTTTAATTATTTTTGCATGCTGTTGCCAAAATGTGAGCTCTCTTTGGTGCCAGAGTGTTAGTTAGTTGATAATACTGCTTATCTAAGCACAATTCATGCTGAGATTTCATGGGTAGGTGTATGCAAATGATGGTCGGCCTAGACTCCTTCAAAGATGTGCACCACGCTTGATGTAGCCTATCTCCCATCATGCACAGCTGGTGGCCTGTTCACAGTCATGCTGGACGATTACTTTTTATACCTGATTTTGTGGATTGAAGCCTTTTGACTTGTCCAGGCAAAATGTAAAATGCATCTTTCTGAAGGCTTCTTTTATGGCTGTGTGTGTTTTTATTTATATGCTTTTCATGTTATTTGCCTGCTATCGATTTTAGAGGATTAGTGTACACACAGTGCATTTCCTTAGGCCTTCCCTTGTTTATTATAAAGATGTTTGTTGCTTTTGAAGCTTATCATTATGTGAAATGCAATTATTCCCTCCTCTCTTTTCTATAATTCCTTGGATTCTTTGGTCAGCACCTAGCGCCCTCCTGAGGTGAGATAATCCTCTCAATGCAGTGGATTGTGGGAGCAGCCTAAATACAAAGGAACCATAATCTAAAGAACGTACTTCAAAATAGGAGATACAAATAAAACCTCTTAGGCGAACATGATGTTTATAACTTTAGCTGGAAGAAGAGCAAGTCAGCAATGGATGTTTAGCAGTGGCTGGGGGGGTTCTTCCATGAAGCAATGTGAAACACATTCTTCAGGGCAGCAACAATCAGAGGGCGGCAAGAGGCAGCTCCACTCCCCAAACGTCCCACTCCTCGCACTCCCTGTCTCCCCCTCCCTAGATGCATGGTGCTGCTTCTCTCACCTGCTCTCAGCGTTTCAGCGATGGGATCTCCATCCGCCTGTCCAGCATCCTGTATCCATGGCTACAGGGGTGCCTCATGTGACCTGTTACGTACTGTTGGGTTACATGAGGCGCCACTGGAGAGGAAGCAGGACTTCACGTGTGGCTGGGGATCACATAGGTATTCTACTGAGAGCAGGTGAGTGATGTGGCACTGGTGTAGCACATTCCCGGCATCCTGGGGATCAGAGCTGAGATGCTCTCTTGGAGGAAGCAGTGGGAGGTAAGCATAGTGTTAGTGCCTGCAATGCATAGCAGATGTGTCTCTCCTCTCCAGTCTGGCTTTGTACACACATTCAGGGGGTGTTCTCACAATGTATTGCTTCAGAAAGCAAAAAGTCTAGAACCTGCCAAAGGAGTAGCAGCCAGTACCTGCTGGTTGTGGAAGTATAACATATCTTCATCCTAAATAGGTGTAGTGGCAACATTGAGTCACTCACTCTACCTGACAAAGCTTAACTAATCTATGAACTGCAGTCTTATGTGCACTCAGTATGCTGATTATAGCAATGGAAATAGTTGCTTGATGAGGGTGAGGAGTTTTTTTGTAGACTAAATTTTTGTATTGTAAGTGATTAAAATAATGAGGAGACAAGAGCTAATGGCAATATTAACCCAATATTGGTGTGCATACAATGCAGACATACTGGCCCATATCCAATTCACTTTTTCTCCTGAGTTTTCAGCTAGGAGATCATTTTCATCTTCTCTTTAAAATAAGTTTTCAGAATTTCACAATTGAAAAATTAGCCAAAAGTTGGTGATAAAGTGACATCAAATTTATTTTGAGTATTTTCTTGCTTGCTGGTGGTTTAAAGGGCATTTTACGGCAAGGTGTGAAAATATCACCTAGGAAAAAACTTAGGTGAAAAGGTGAATTGCATATGGGCCAAAGTGAATTTCATATGGGCCACTGGCTCTTACTCAATTCATTTTTTCTCCTGAGTTTTCTCCTAGGAGATCATTTTTCAACTTCTTAAAATACCTTTTCAGCACTTTGCAATTGAAAAAGTACCAAAAGTAAATGAAAAAGTACTGTCAAAATTCTTTTTACTATTTTCTTGCTTGCTGGCATTTAATGACATGTTTTTGAAATTTCACCTTTGAGAAAAATCAGGTGAAAAAGTGAATTGCATATGGCCCCTTATCAATAAAATGCGTTTTAAAGCACCAGGAAGCAAGAACATTTTTTTTACAATAATTTGACAATACTTTTGCACCTACTTTCTGGTACCTTTTCAATTGCAGAGTGCTGAAAGGTCATTTCAAAAACAAAATGAAAAAATGATCTCCTAGGACAACACATAGGAGAAAAAGTGAATTAAATAAGGCCTATTGACTCTAAAGTCACTACTAAGGTTGGAGATCTGTGGACAGCCTTTGTGATCTAGCAAATCTGGACTAGAAGTTGTCTCCTATGAAGTTACAAAAGATTGCCCTCAGACTTGTAATAGCAGATCATGGTGAGGATTGCTAATAGGTTAGTAAAATACCAGCCATGCAATTGTAGTCATGCAGCACCTTCTTTGTGGATTTTTTTTATAATATATATCCAGGTAATCCTGAATTTATTAGAAACAAATAGTAATACAGTACAACTGCATACAGCCAGTAGTAATGATATTACAAATTTACAGTGGTGTTTAAGCGACAAATGTAGAATCTAATGAAAGCCATTTCATAAAATAGTTGATGGTTTTTAGCTGGCTGCATTGAAAACTGTGCTGTGTGCCATTTCTGTGAATAGCATTACACTGTAATGTTTTCTAAATAACCCTTTGCTAGGCCCCAATAATGAAATGTGTGGTAAAATTGCATAGTATGTGGTGTTACTACCTCAGTAGCACTAGCTGATGTTACTATCAGAGCTCTTCTGAACCCCAGTGGGCCCCAAAATCTGACTAGTCAGCCATGCAGTCTGTCACATGGTCATACCTCCTCCTGTGTCTCCCTGGCCCCAATCAAAGACTAACATCTCCTCTTGTGCAGAAGAATCCAGTCAAGGGACACATAGGAGTGGGGCTAGGTAAGAAGTCAGGTCTTGCTTGGGCTCAGGAGGACCCTGTAAGTGACATTGGGGTGTGTTGATGAGGTGTTAAAACTGCTCAGCAGGCTTCTGTACTACTGGTTTGATTTATAGTGATGCCTTACATAATCTCTACAAATGTCAGCTATACATTTGTATACCCCTGCACTAGAGTTAACCAATAACAGTCTATTTTATGCTAATAACAGCATGGATGCAAATAATATGCAGCTTAGGATTGGGCCAATCAAATGGACTTCCCACCAGTTTTGATTGGTCCATTTCCAAGTTGCGTACAGTTTGCACACAAGACATCATTATTCGCATCACACTGACCACCTCTGCTTTTTAGAGTTTCAAATGTCGAAAAATAAGTATTTAGAATTTCTTTTTTCTAGTTGTTAGTCTAGAAGTTTTTTTCTAGTGTGCAGCTCCCACATCCACTTTTTGTTTTGTAATTTTGCCATTGGAAAGTAACATGGTGTGATGCATTCTCCTCACATTATGGGAGACAGTTGTTTTCCATAAGAACAATCTGTTCCAACTATGATCTGTCTTACACAAAACCTTAACATCTGTGAGATTTATATTTAGAACTTCAAGATGACCA
Source organism: Hyperolius riggenbachi (assembly GCF_040937935.1). Classification (NCBI taxonomy): domain Eukaryota; kingdom Metazoa; phylum Chordata; class Amphibia; order Anura; family Hyperoliidae; genus Hyperolius; species Hyperolius riggenbachi. Next base: position 156,665,461 of record NC_090646.1, read on the forward strand.
GACGCACATATGCCTTTACTGCTGGCTTTAAATCCACAGAAATACAGTATAAAACCCTGTGAGTGGTGTAGCTATGCTGCTTCAGATGATATAACCTCTGCAGTGCTAGCTAGGGAATTGTATAGCTACTTGTATCCTTTGTTTTTGTGAAGGAGCTGAAGAATTGAAATTGACTCATTTCGGCCTTGAATATGGGGTTTTTAGTTCTAGTATATTAAAATGGTAAAGGGCTTCTGCAGATGAGTGTCTTGTAAACACAACTTACCATTGTGCCTTCCTCTGCAATAGTACATTTATCTCTGTTGATGAACATGAACATGTTGTGTGAATACACAATAGTAGAGAGGAGAATTGTTACAATCTAGCCTTGGGGGCAAAGACAACCAAGTGGCCCTTGCGGCAAGTGGCCCCAAGGTAGTGGGTGTGATGGAAATTGGGAAGCGCTAAATTTAACAAATATGGCATAAAAAGGTCCAGTGCCCCTGGTTTCGTCACAGCTTTTTAGGTCCCTCCTGTGGTGTCCCAGCTTTTTACAGTCCCCCCCGCTCCCACCCCCCGCTCCCACACTGTGTTGCCTCTTTCAATTGTTCACCCTAGTCTACCCCAGTCCTCTGGTTTCCCTAAAATGTTCCAGATTTACAGTATCTTGGCTTTACAACCATAGGTGACAACATATATTAAAGAGCCCCATGTAGTGCATCCCCAATTTTGTAGTATTTTTCTAATACTACTAAAGTATGGAACTGCTGCTAAGACCAGGGGGAGGACTGACTGATAGAGATGAGGACCATGTGTTTTCTGCCCCATGTCGCTGACTGGTATTCATCATTGACCGTGATGGGCAGATTCTAATACACAGGCAGATGCCATCAACAACAATCAATTTGTGACAGATGCTAGTGGCATGCAGATATGTCCCGCAACAGTCAGCATATTTCCCAAATAAACAGGCGGATACTTCCAACAACCAGCAGATATGAATGGCTTCAGATAACACCATCAATATGCAGATATCAATAACAAGCAAGTAGCAATGACAGGCAGATATTACAAATAACAAATAGTGTCATGCAGATAATATGAACAACAGCTAATATCACCAGTGGTAGTTAGATATTAGGTGACACTGAGATACTGGCAATATTGGGCAAATATGGGCTGGGAGGGGTACTCACATTGAAGGGCTACATCTCCGGGCAAGCACTGCAGCAAGCAGGGACAAGTGCTACCGCAGTTTTAAACAGTGACACCTGTGGCTCTGGATTGAAAAGATGGAGCACCCAAAGGTAATTAATGCTTGACACCTCCCTCTTTTCCCCAACGGTCTACACCATTTACTGTTTTACATATTATATGAAAACCTTGGGGCAGTACGGTGGTGTAGTGGTTAGCAGTCTCGCCTTGCACTGAGTTACTGGTTCTAATCCCCGTCAGGTCAACATATTCAAAGAGCTTGTATGTTCTCCCTGTGTCTGCGTGGGTTTCCTCCGGGCACCCCAGTTTCCTCCCACATCACACAAACATACAGATAAGTTAATTGGCTTCCCCCTAAATTGCCCCTAGACTATGATACATGCACTACATGATATAGACATATGACTATGGGAGGGATTAGATTGTGAGCCCCTCTGAGGGACAGTTAGTGACAAGACAATATATACGTTATATAAATACTTAAATAAATAACCTTGCTCAAATGACCCTTTTAAAGTATATTAAATAAGCTGTGATTTTAGTAAAATAATGTAATGTAATAATGCTTTATGGACTAAATTTTAGATGTGAGTTCATGTAAAAGTAAGGAGTTTAGGTGATTAATCAAACTATTTTTAAAAAATGCATTTTTCTAAAGAAACTCTGGAGTGAGACTTTTTTGCTGCTAACCTTTTATAAAAGTTGTACTTGCCTGGCATTTGCACTGATCCTGTGCTTCTAGTACATACTGAATCACTGATACCAAAATAAGAAACCTTTCAGGTGTTCTGACTCACGCTGACACCATGAGCTGAGTGCTTTTTGTGGGTTCATGTCTAATAAGAGCACTGTAAAAGCAGCGCTGGAGATTTGGGCACAGCGGGCGCCACTATAGGCCGTAATAGGAATTACTGCTATAGCAGCACTCACTGAAAAATTTGTTGCTGTCAAAACACGGAGCCCAATTTGCAATAAAACACTGTCATTTGTCCACCAGCAATAGCTGGAAGCCAATTTACGTCTTTCTCCCACTATCCATGGCGGCCTGGAGGGGGGATAGTAATTAATGCTGCTGAAACTTGTGCAGGAGCAGGGTAAGCCGTTTATTAGCTTTACCCTGCTCCCAAATCTCCCAGCGGCTATTTAATAGGTACGCGTCTAATAAAGCCACAGACCCAAAAAAGTTTTAAGTACCTGGTACACAGTCCACTTGAAGACAGAATATGAACATTCTAGGGCACACTGCTGTGATCCAGATGGTTTTCCTAACAACCTTGAGAATGCAGGTCAATCCAGGTTAAACCTGGATTAGCACCAGCCACACTTGGGGCAGCTTGAGACAGAAGGTACCGTATTTTTCGGACTGTAAGACGCTCCGGACTATAAGACGCACCTAGATTTAGAGGACAAAAACCAAGGGAAAAAAAATCTGGTGCATCCATGGTGCAGGAGCATCTTATGGACCTCCCCTCCATTATGTTCCCCTTGTGCCTTCCTTATACCTCTTGTGTTCCCCGTGTCCAGTGACTCCGTGTCCACTGTCCTCTTTTGACCAGTGTCCCCCTGTGTCCAGTGACTCTCTGTGTCCAGTGTCCCCCTGTGTTCAGTGTCCTTGTGTGTCTAGTGACTCCTGTGTTTAGATACCCCTGTGTCCTCCTGTGTCTAGCGACCCATGTCCTCCTGTGTCCAGTGGCCCCCTGTGTCCTCCTGTGTTCAGTGACCCCTGTGTCCAGTGACCCCCTGTGCCCTCCTGTGTCCAGTGACCCCCTGTGCCCTCCTGTGTCCCCTGTGTCTTCCTGTGTCCAGTGACCCCTGTGTCTTCCTGTGTCCAGTGACCCCTGTGTCTTCCTGTGTCCAGTGACCCCTGTGTCTTCCTGTGTCCAGTGACCCCTGTGTCCTCCTGTGTCCAGTGACCCCTGTGTCCTCCTGTGTCCAGTGACCCCTGTGTCCCCCTGTGTCCAGTGACCCCTGTGTCCTCCTGTGTCCAGTGACCCCTGTGTCCTCCTGTGTCTCCCGTGTTCAGTGCCCCCTGGGTCCAGTGTCCCCCTATGTCCAGTGATCCCCCCTCCTCTTTTCCTGTGCGCTCCAATGTCCTGTTCCTATGGCCGGTCTCTCCTGCTCAGATGCCGTGCAGTGATTGGCCACAATGGTCCCACCCGCGAGACCATCGCTGCCTGTAATAAAACGAGCAGGAAGCAGCGAGCGCTGTGATAGGCGGTCCGGGGCAGCGCCCCCCGCCTGATTGGTAGTTGTACTGCGTACTGTATACATCGGAAGTGAAACTGTGTGATTCATTGCTAGCGCCACTTCATTACGCGTGCAGGCAGGACAGTGGGGAGAACGGCGAACATTCAGCTGGAGCGGCGGGCATGTGGAAATCGGCATTGCAGTGGACCAGGCGGGGTGTCAGAGCTTTTCTGCCTCACATAGATCTGCTGGCTCAAGGCACTTAAAAGGTACCTGAAGCGTCTCCGGCTGCAGTGTGGATGCCTCTCTTTGCAGATTCGCCCGCATTGGGCTTCCTGGTACTCCTCCCGCTCCGTGTACTGAGACCTGGTACGCTGGGGAGCCTGCGGACACATTCAGATTGTGTGCATTCGGACTATAAGACGCAGGGACTTTTTCTTCCCACTTTTAGGGGAGAAAAAGTGCGTCTTATAGTCCGAAAAATACGGTAACCTGAAATTTCAGCAAGTGGGAGTCTGGCAAGTGTGACATTGATATGTATCTTATTCTTTTTTATTAGAACATGTATCTTAAAGGGTATCTGAAGTGACATGAAGAGATAAATATGTGTATGTACAGTCTAAAGGTGGCCACTAATAGTCCAATTTCTAGCGAAAAATCATTCGAGCGATCAAAAATTCTGATTGGATTGGTTGAAAATGTTATCAATTTATGGGCATAATCGATTATGTACGATTATAAAAATAGTCGTCCGATTGGATTTTTGTCAAACAAAATTTGGATTTTCTTGATTGGTTGTCATAGATAGGAAGCAAAGATTGGTTAGTTGATGGTGTAGTGAACGATTTTCATTCCGATCAGAATTTCTGATCGCTCGAACAATTTTTTGCTAGAAATTGGACCATTAGTGGCCACCTTTAGTTCTACTCAGAACTAGCCTCTGTTCCTTTTTTCTCCACCACTTTAAGGGTTAAAGTACAACTGACCTGAGAGAGTTATGAAGGCTGCCTGACATCCTGCTGATCTTTCATGCATCAGTAGTGTAATGGCACACCTGAAACAAGCATGCAGCAAATGCAATCAAACATCTGATCTGCATTCTTGGTCAGGGTCTATGATGATAAGTATTAGAGGCAGAGGATCAGCAGGACAGCCTGGCTATTAGCATTGTTTAAAAGGAAATAAATAGGGCAGCCTCCATATGCCTTTCAGGGCTCAGCATTTTTTTTGTAGTGGGATTGCAGCGAAACTGTAGCAGAACTCTACCTGGTAACTACAGTAGATAAAATGCTGTGTGGCTAAGAAACATTTCTGAGAACAGATGGGGCACATTAGATTTGCCCCTGAGGGGGCTTAAAATGTTAATAAAACTTTAAGATAAAAGATACAAAATAAGACTATGGGATCCCAGGAAAGTACTATTTAGGATTAGGACTATAAATACAATTGGTTACGTCTTAAAGGAATACTGTAGGGGGGTAGGGGGAAAATGAGTTTAACTTACCCGGGGCTTCTAATGGTCCCCCGCAGACCTCCTGTACCCGCACAGCCACTCACCGATGCTCCGATCCCTGCCTCCGGTTCACTTCTGGAATTTCCGATTTTAAAGTCGGAAAACCACTGTGCCTGTGTGGCTGTATCCTCGCTACCGCTGACGTCACCAGGAGCGTACTGCGCAGGCGCAGACCATACGTGGCCTGTGCAATACACTCCTGGTGACGTCAGCGGGAGCGAGGGTGCAGGCGCAGTGGTTTTCTGACTTTAAAGTTGCATATTCCGGAGGTGAGGACCAGAGCATCGGTGAGTGGCTGCACAGGCACAGGACATCTGCGGTGGACCATTAGAAGCCGTAGGTAAGTTCCACTCTTTTTCCCCCTACCCCATACAGTACTCCTTTAAGTTCTCCAGCCCTGTCCTCAAGGCTCATCAACAGTGCGTGTTTTGCAGGAAACTGCAAACATTCGCAGGTGGGGTAATTGGTGTCTCAGCAGAGCTGATTAGCTCTGTGCGTTTCCACAAAAAATGCACTGTTGGTGGGCTTCAGGCCTGGGTTGAGGAACACTGGTTTACTTTATCAGTTTATATTATTAATAATGAGGAACTTCTTTGTTTTACTGAATGGAACCTCAAGAAGTTGTAAAGAAGAACTCAGTTTTCCTTGTGCTGATCCAGCTTTATGTTGGATTGGACAGCCAGGAAAACAGCATTTTTAAAAATATGACAGGTGTATGGAAGCTTACGTATTCCTATCACCTCTAGTTCCATATACAAAAGTGCTAATCCATATTCAGCTACTAGTTGTATGATTATGGAGACTTGCAATCACAGCACTAGTTTTAGAAATTAACAGTACACAATTGTTTGAAAATGTATTCAGCTGGTTTTCAACACAGCCTTTTCCAGTATTCTGATGAGAGTAATAAACATGGATCTCCAGGAGTTTTTAATAAGTGGCTGCATGATTTTCCCACATCCTTGAAGGACCTAAATAGTAGTGGATACGTAAAAAAATAGAAGTGTCTTATTTATTTAATATAAATCCAGGAATCCTGATTCTATGCTACCATCTAGACGGTTCTGTGAGTGGAGCTTTGTGCCTCTTCTGTAGCCAGTCACCTTCTGCAGCACCTACTGTTGAAGGGAATGCAGCAAAGATTGCTATTGAAGCCTCTTCTTGCAAGGTCTTCTAGGAGGGGAATGGCCAAGCGTCCACCCACCCTCTCTTCAGCACAGAGCGGCCGATGAGCCACATCTAGCCCTCGAGAGCTCTTGCTGTTGCCAGTCTGTTTGCTGTATCACTCTACTTCCTCTCACTACTTCTGCCATGCCCACTTCTTTCTCTTTGCCCCCCAAAGCTAGGACATTGTTGCTCCACCCACTCCAGACCAAAACTTCTGGGAACATGTCCAAGAAGTTGAACAGGCCTGCTTCTGCAAGAGTCTCCAGAGGAGGAGCTTGGCTTGTGAAGGGGGCATGGCCTAAACAGCCACATTCCTGGAGAGTGTGAGGGTGTCAGCTGTTGGGGGTGGGGTGGGGGGGATTGCCATTTTATCAAGGTGTGTGTGTACAGCACCAGCTTTTTGCAATCTCAGTCCCAGCAGGATTTTAGCTATGCACACCCAGTAAACAGTTATAGCTTGACACAATTATTTGTGATTGATTTGGGCAACAGTCTACAGGTGTCCCCCAACATCATTGGTCTTCTCTTTACTGAAGTGGACTATCCTCAGCTGATTGTGATAAAATATCCTTGCTGCAGCTGCAATAGGATTCTTCCTGCTGCTCCTTCGCCTCAGTCTTTAGGAAGGAGAACACGTTTGTACACTGTCGTCGAAATAAAGAGAACACGTTTGTACACTGTCGTCGAAATAAAAAGTCACTAAAGATCATTTTGGGTGACCTATATCCACAGCCTGTACATAGCTTAACCTCCTTGGCGGTTCAATTTTTTCGCCAAGGAGGCTGCATTACACATTTTTTGTAAAAAAAAAATTTTATGTTTCATGTAGCTACCCGAGTGGTAGCTACAGGAAACACCACTAGAGGGCGCATGTGTCCCTCTAGTCCGATCGCCGCCGGCAACAACAGCAAACAGGAGATTGCGTATAGAACGCAATCTCCTGTTTGGCTTCTCCTGTTGCCATGGCGACGATCGGAATGACATCATGAACGTCAGCCGACGTCCTGACGTCAGGCGCACTCGATCCAGCCCTTTGCGCTGCCCGGGAGTGATTGGTCCGGGCAGTGCAGGGCTCTGGCGGGGGCCCTCTTCCGCCGCTGCGTGCGGCCGATCGCCGCGTGGCGGCGCTGATCAAGCTGTACACGTGGCTAGCAAACTGCTAGCTGCGAGTACAGCACTTTACCACATTTAAATCGCCCCATCAGGGGCAGAGATATACTCCGAGGCGGCTTACCCCGAGCTCAGCGCGGGGTTACCGCTAAGGAGGTTAATTTGATATATATTGGTTAAAGAAAATCTTCCCCTTGTAAAGTGGTAAAAAGCGGTCGGAGTTGTGTGGGTTTGAACTTGATGGACATTTTTGTAATGGGTATTGAGCTATGTAAGGTATTCTATCACATGGAGCTTTCCATATACAAATGTCGCACAGTTGTTTTGGTATTTACTAATATCACTTTTAGATGCCCTATCCCTATTTCAGTAAGCTGGCCCTTCTGGTCTCCATGTTTAACAGCTTGAAGGCATTGATTGAGATATTTACATTGAAGAATTCTTGGAACAGGTTGGAGTTTGATTGCAAAGATAGTTGCTATGGGAACTAGTTAGCTGTTTCTGCCAATATATGTCAGCCTATGCAAATTTAGTGTTGTGGTTGAAGACAAAATTAAATAGTGCAATGCTATTTGGAGTACAGAATTCCGGAAATCAGTGAGACCTTCGGCTTCACAGAAATGAGACATCATGTTTGGCTCATAGCCATGCCCTGTCCAAATTTCAGCTATGCAATTTTACTTTGAACCTGGAGTAAATAAACACACAGTGAAAATATTGTGCAATGTTTCATATGTGTAAAATTAAAAATAGACTGCCACACTTGCATTCAGATGTATAACATATTCAGTGGGAGATATACTTACAGCCAGATGTGTAACTACAAAGGGGCAGCCCCGGCGGTCACGGGGGCCCAGAGGTGTGGAGAGGCCCCAACTACTAACCTTCCCTCCGATACTCCATATCAGATGTTTTTGTGGTTAGATGTGTTATGAGTTTAAAGTTTCTGATGGCCACACTTGTTTTATGACCCTTGTGAGATGGACCCCCAGACTGTGAGGGTCACCAGGGGGAGGCAAGGGAAGGGTTGTGAACATTAAGGGGACCCCATCAACGTTTGATTGAAAATTGAAGCTACGCCCCTGCTTACAGCTGTGCCCTGTATGTCCTGTATATACCTATCAATCACACTACGAAGGTAAGAAATATTCTCAAAAATAAGTGCAAAACTGACACGGAAGTCTGCTATATATAATCTGTCAATGCTGATCTATGAATATTTGGAACAAGTGAACCTACTCACTATAGTTTTTTTATTAACTGCTAACTTCCAAAAAAAACATTCTCTGGTACGTTCTTTAAAGGCAATGGGAATCAAATTTAAAAAAAAAAAGCCATATACTTACCTAAGGAGCCTTCCCACTCCTCTCTTGGTTCCCGTGCCAGCACTGGATCCCCGGGAGCAGTATTAGACCAATTTGGTCAAATACTGCTGTAATCCCCTGCTGCAGGGGGACTTCGGAAGCATTTGGGAGCATGAGTGCTCCCGAAGGCAGAACGCTTCGTACTGTGCATGCCCTCTTTTGCGCACCCGCGCGTGCGCACTACAGAGCCACCTGTCTTTGGGCGAACTCGGCTTCTGAAGACTTCCAAAGTTCTCTGCAGTGGGGGATTCAAACCGGGGAGCTGCTGCTGCAACAAGGGGACCGAAATAGGAGAGGGAAGGCTCTATAGGACTCAGAGCCTTTCTTCTCCTTAGGTAAGTATCTGTTTTTGTTGTTGTTTTTTTTGAGGGGGGGTCTGGTTCCCATTGACTTTAAAGTACACCAAGGCAATATATAAAAAAATAAATAAAAATACCTCAACTGTAGGAAACCTCTGGATTTTCCAGAGGCTTCCTGGATCCTCCTAAGTCCCAGAGTTTATGTGCTGGGTTCCTTTACACTTATTAGACTTAAAGTGAACCAGAGATGAAGCACCCTCATGTATTTTACCATATATATCAGTGGGAACATTAGAGAAAACACCTACCCTGCTCTGTTTCATTCTTCACTGCTCAGCTTGCTTGTTAGCAGCCCTGATAACAAGCAAGCTGAGCATTGAAGAATAAAACAGAGAGCAGGGTAAGTGTTTTCTCTAATGTTCCCACTAATATATATATTGTAAATACATGAGGATGCTTCGTCTCTGGTTCACTTTAAGCCATTCATATAGGATTCTTCTGCCCACACTCACAGCCATGGATGAGTGTATCCGGGCTGGACATGCATGGGCAAAGTTCATCATGAACTTGTAAACTATTAGTACATCTGAATGGCTGTCAAAAACATTTTTAAAAGATAATTAATATTTTCTATCAATACAAATAAAATACTTTTTTTTAAGTCCCCCTACATTTAATTTTACACTTATGCCACTATTGCCAAAATACCTTTACCATTTATATTAGGGTAACTTTTTCTGTGTATGAGGTATAACTTGTGTGGCTCAATCTTCCGACAATTAAATGATACAGTTCAATCTTCCGACAATTAAATGATACAGGATCCATCTCCTTCAGAAGTGGTCCACTTGTTTTGATAGAAGCAGAGGCACAATGGGTTTCCGTTTCACCACACTGTGTTCATGTTTAATTCAGTTTCTAATATTAAATACATTTAGTACATTTTAATAAGGACCTATCATCAGCTCAAATGCCTGATCTAATCATCTTCTGAAATCTTTTTTTCTTTCCTACAGTTTGCCATGTGATTTTAATCCTAACAGGAATAAATCTAACCTTGCTAATACTTACAGTAATACAATAAATGTTTTACTATTTATTAAACACTGACATCTACATAACCCCATTTATACTATTGCATAAAGCCATGGGCAAGTATCCCCATATTATCAGATGCTAAACAAATTCCCTTCCATTGGGAGCACACCCTACTTATGTAACACAACCTGAAAACTCCTATTCTGTATCTTTTGCTGATGAACCTTATACTAGCTTATACCCAAGGGCAGCAAACACAAATACATATACAGGTAGTCCCCGACTTACTAACGCCCAACTTACGAATGACCCGCCGATACAAACGGCATGGATTCAGTGTTTCCATGGGAACAAGCCCAACTTTTTTTTTTTTTTGCATTGAACTTGTACTTTTTGAGAAAATTGATTTTAAAAAAATTCAAAGAAAAAATGCCTTTTAAGCAGGCACAGAGGGCAGAAGTGACACAGAGGGGGACACTGGAGGCACAGGGGGGCACAGAGGAGGTACAGAGGACAGAGATAGCACATTGTTCGGACTTAAGAACAGATTCAAGTTAAGAACGAACCTATAGTCCCTATCTTGTTCGTTAACCGGGTGCTACCTGTACTCTTGATTGACATCAATATCACACATTTAGAAAGGAGCTTTACTGAATATAACATAATGAACAAAATTGCTTATTTTTTACAAAATTAATTTATAAATGATTTTGTTAGTGTTTTCCCATTGTAAAATCTTTCCTTACCCTGAGTTACATTCTGAAACTTTTCTTTGACAGGCTTACTGCTGGCAGATGCATCACTGCGGAATGTTTGTTTACTGTGTGTTCCAAAGCCAGCAGAATTGACACCTTTTCTTCCAGAATGTTCTGGGAGGTGAATTCTGCATAATAAACGGCCTAGGCTAAACATCACTGCGAGGGCGGGGTTACATACCAATATAAAGCAAGATATAAATATAGGAAGTACTTTTGGTGCTGAAGCTAAGATAATTAACGTAAAAGTGGGAATCGTGAATAATTTGCTACATTGCAGTAGATGTCACTGTTTAACTGGTTCCGGACCTACGCAGTTTGAATCTACGGCCAGCAGGTGGTGCTGCCACTCTGACTTGACGTACATTCAAAGTCCTGATGAACGATGCGTCCCCGCCGATACCTCGATCTTGCCGGTCTGAACCCTCCGCAATTTGCTCGCTCTGCTGTCTAAAAGACGGCAGAGCTCTGTAAGCAGGTGAGGAGCCGCTTTCATTGCCAATGAAAGCGGCTCCTGACCAGCTGTCAGCAGAGAGAGGAGCCTATGGCGATGGGGCAGCGTCGTGACTGGCGGGTATGTGCGGCAATTCGTCGGGAAGCAGCGTTTTACCGTACCAGCAGTCTCTGGTCCTTAAAGGGGCAGAAACTGCTGGTATTGAAGTGGTTAATGATTATGTGTACACAGTTCCATTGTTGTTGTTTTTTGTTTATTGTTTAGTTCAGTCGAAAAGGAGTTCAGCGTATGAGTCTATTACAAATGAGATTCCTTTATATTATTTGAGATATTTACGTGTTACACAAACATTCCCTGTATTTCCTCTGCATTTTACAGCAGAGAAGAACAAAGGCACTACTCCTTTAAGAACCCTTTATTGCGGTGTGGGTATGTGCAGGATAAACAGGGAGGGGTGTTTGCCTGACAGCTGTTTCGTGACCTTGCCGCTTCTTCAGAGACAGTAAACAAGTGAACATAAAAATTGCCACCCTTTATACACATATGTAGAGGCCATCACACTTACTGCCTGTGCGCTGGTTGGCGTGGAACGCAACGCCATCCCCAGTGCTTCCGGGATGGAGCTCCTCCTCATCCTGAAGCAAACACATGAGTCATTAAAGAAAGCACATCCGCGTCAGTGATGAGGGTTGCGGCATAGTTGCCGTGGCAAAAAATAAACATTCAAGTCCATGTCAATCGGTGTGGAACGCAGCACCGTCACCGATACTTTGAAGGATAATGGGAAACATAAACCCTTTTCCATGGCCAAAATCTTAAAGTGGACCTGAACTCTTGCACAGACACAAGGAAGACATAACAGAAATGCACCCTGTATGTATTTAACGAGTTTAGCCTGTGTAATTTCATTTGTGTCTAATCACTAGTTGTAATTTGACCCCCCCCCCCCCTCCCCTGTGTCACATGACTGCCTATGTCAGATAAGCAGATAAGTCCATTGGAAAGCACAGGCTGTAAACAATATGTCTGCTTTCATGATTTAGGAAGTACTGTAGAAACAGTGCAGATTTATTTTAGAATTTATATCAGCTCTAACAAAGAAATGTTTTTGTTTAAAGGTTATTATGCTGTTGTGTATCTTTTAGAGCAGAGAGGAGTTCTGAGGTCAGGTCTGCATTAAGGGGGGGGGGGGTGCAGTAGGGGTATCAGTTTAAATGTATTTCACTTGCAGAAGATCCTCCTCACTTGTGCAAATGTCACATCATACAGCTGGGGCATATTTAACAGTTTCCCTTATAAGCAATGTATTCCTTTGTTATATACTCAGACTGGTTACGTTATGAATGTGCATGCTTCATAGCATCATCATATCACTGAGCTTATTTCCATATGATGCCATGTTATTTTAATGAATTTAGTGATGTCCAGTGAAATGCAGACACATTGTTGTCAAACATACCTGCAGGCCTTGTTTATATTGATTTTATAGTATTATACATTGTGGTTCATCATGATGGACAAAAGTCATGCCAGCCTGTCTGGCTTAGGGATGCTCGGCCCGATGCAAATAATTCTAATGTAAATCTTACAGCACATATATGCACATTTATGCAGCTTGAAAAAGTTGCTGCTAATGACAGGTCCATTTGCAATCTGTATATACATTTGCATACATAATTATTTACATCGGATTGGCTTATCCCTAGTCAGGTGATATAATAATATCTATATGTATATCTAAAATAACATTAGAAGCAGGTAAGAGGTGAAGTGATTTGAGTCCTATGATAGAAGAGTGCTTTATAAATGTTGTTGTTTTAATATCTGATTCACTTTTACAGAATTCAATCAGTCAGAGTCAGTGGGTATATACAATGCACACATGCACATGTAACGCAGGGGAGAAGAGTGGGCTTAAAGGGAACCCAAGGTGAGAGTGATATGGAGGCTGCCATATTTATTTCCTTGTAAACAATTCTAGTTACCTGGCAGCTCTGTTGATCTTCTCACTTAAGTAGTGCCTGAGTCATAACCCTGGAACAAGCATATTGCTAATCAAGTAATCCAGAGTACCTGAATTGCTGCATGCTTGTTCAGGGTCTATGGTTAAAAGTATTAGAGACACAGGATCAGGAAAACTGCCAGGCAACTCTTAGGCCTTGTTCACATTGCTTTCTGATCACGGTTGCGTTGGGTGTTTTTTGACACTTTTTTCCCCTTCCCGGCGATTTCTGTGAGTTGGGCGGTTTTGTTAAGCGTTTTTGTAAACGCTTTTGCAGAGCGATTCCGTTTTTTCCCTTCCTGACTTCAGTCAGGAAGTGAACTCTTTGATCCGGAAAAAAATAAATACAAATTATTTTTTCTTAAAAACACGCAATTGTTGCACAAAGCGATTTTGTGAGCGTTTTGTGTTTTTCCTATCCCTTCCATTGAGGCAAATCGCCTCAAAAATGGTCCATACAGCTCTTCTCTGAGTGTATCGGAAACAAACCGCTCAGATGTGAAGTCTCTCATATAGAATCGTTGCACAAGCGCTTTCAGGGCGATTTGAAAAAATCGCCAGCTCTTAAATAACTCCAAAAGCACCTCCAGTGTGAATGAGTCCTTATTGTTTAAAAGGAAAGAACTATAGCAACCTCCATATCCCTCTCACCTCGGGTTCCCTTTAAAGGGACTCCGAGCTCAAGTAAAAAAAGAAAGTTGTACTTTCCAGGCTTTTTCCAGGCCAGTGCTGGTCGGGAGGTCCCACGACGGCGTCCTGGCTCCTCTCCTAGTCCCCGCTTCGGAATGGCTGACCGGCCGCAGCCCGGGCGACACTCTGCTGAGTGTCGGGCTGTTACTTCCGCATATGACGCGGCTGACGTCACACGCCGGCCGCCTCGCGTCATCACGGCGGCCGGCGTGGCAGTACTGCGCATGCGCGATTAAAGCGCGCATGCGCCGTACTGCCACGCCGGCCGCTGTGATGACGCGAGGCGGCCGGCGTGTGACGTCAGCCGCGTCATACGCGGAAGGAACAGCCCGACACTCAGCAGAGTGTCGCCCGGGCTGCGGCCGGTCAGCCATTCCGGAGCGGGGACTAGGAGAGAAGCCAGGACGCCGTCATGGGACCTCCCGACCAGCACTGGGCTGGAAAAAGCCCCGGGTGAGTACAACTTTCTTTTTTTACTTGAGCTCGGAGTCCCTTTAACTGTATTGGAGAAAACAGGCATATACCGTAATACTTTTTTGGTGGTTGCCAACAGATACAGGCTACCCTACCAATAATAATCTCTGTTTTGTGTCTGTCTATTTAAATCCTTGAAATAAGGAAACTTTAAAATATTCATTCCACTCTGCTAACAATAACCAACTGATAGCATGTCTCCAATGTATAGAACAAACTGTAAACTATTTTTACACACTAAAGGTAGCCATACTATGTTTTATATTTATTTTCACAATAATACATAATTCAAGAATTCCAATCAATTGTTTTTGATTGATTCAAAAGCTTACTAGTGTATCACACACATGTTCATTGTCCCCAAACATTTTTATTGAATTGCCATGTTTTAATTTTATTTTATCGAGTTTGGCTACCTTAATAGGGATTGGTTGACAAATAATATCACATTTAAAGCAGTTATAAATAAACTTTGCAATTTGACACACTTCCTCTCACTTCTTGTAAGTGAGACAACAGACTGATGCATTATCTAAATTTAAATGCTGCCTGGTCGGGCTCTTCTGCGCTCCAAGGCATGCGCAGTAGAGCCCGAAGGACGTCCGATGACGTCAGAGTGCCGGCGTGGGACGCAGAAGTTCCGGGCCTTGGAGCGCAGAAGAGCCCGACCTGGCAGCCGGCCTGGCCAGGTCGGGTCGGCCACCGGAGACCACCGGGAGCCTGCGGAGCGGCGGCGAGGGCACCTCCTGCCTGCCACGGGCTGGAGGAAGCCCCAGGTAAGTGGAAATTGATTTTGATTTTTTACCCACCCTCCCTGAACCTTTCCTTTAAAGAGACACTGTACGAATAAAAACGTCCCCTGGGGGGTACTCAGCTCGGGAGGGGGAAACCTTCGGATCCTAATGAGGATTCCCCCGTCCTCCTCTGTCCCACGGGGGTCTCGCTGCAGCCCTCCGAACAGCGGCCCGACAGACCCGACAGCCTGTTCAATACTTACCTTTCCAGGCTCCAGCGGGGGCACTTTTGAAGCTCTTCTGATGGAGATAGGTGGAAATAGCCGATCTCTGTCGGGTCCGCGATACTGCGCAGGTGCAGGAGACTTGCACCTGCGCAGTGGAGCGGCCCGACGGAGATCGGCTATTTCCGCCTATCTCCGTGGGAAGAAGCAGGTACTGCGCCTGCTCTGGAGCCAAAAGGTAAATATTTACATCGCCGCCGCTCCGGGAGGATTTTCGCCACCACCGCGGGACCGAGGAGGACGGGGGATGCCTCAATAGGATCCGGAGGCTTCCCCCACCCAAGGTGAATACCCCCTAGGGGAGGTTTTTTCGTTACAGATTTTCTTTAGAGGGAACCTTAACTAAGAGGGATATGGATGTATCTTTTTAAACAATACCAGTTTCCTGGTGATCTCTTTGGCTGCTGTTGTGTCTGGATCACACACCTGAAACAAGCATGCAGCTAATCCAGTCTGACTTCAGTCAGAGCACCTGATCTGCATGCATGTTGAGAGGCTGTGGCTAAAATTATCAGAGACACAGGATGAGCAGGACGAGCAGCCGTTCCATGTCAGTTCAGTTTTGATTTCATGAGGGCAGCCATCTTTTTGGTTGAAAGGAGGTGACAGGGAGCATGAGACACAGTTCCAATTGTCCTGTGTGCTGATCACCCCTCCCAGTTGCTAGGCAACGTGAATAACAACATAGGAAATCCCATCATGCTTTGCACAGCATCGGGGAAAGAAAGCCTTGGCAGTTTTCTTTGATGGGGCGGAGCTTAGCTAAAATGCAGCTAAAAATGATGCTTTGGTAAGAAAAACAAAGTTCTGATGCTGTAGAAACTGTTAAAGAAACACCAAGCCTTTTCAGTTCTGCTGAGTAGATTTTTAGTCCGGAGGTTCACTTTAAGTGGTTAAAGTGGATTAATCCTTTAAAACAGTCTATAGGGGATCCCTCCACTCCTATCAAATGGTACTGGTTTGTGTCAGAAATAGATTCCTTCTTTGACACAGTGGTGCCACAAGTTCAGATCGACTTCATGGTTTGAAAGTGCAGTCACAATCCTTTTTCTCATTCACCATGCCTCTCCCTCCAATGACACAATTCCACCTGCCTATGCCACTCCTCCTTTCACCTGACCACACCTTCCAATGTTAACATACCCCTCCCACTTCCTAAACACATCCTATATTTGCACAGATAGGGAATATCCCATGCCTTTAGTGACTTACCCAGGCCTCATTAATGACAGCAGCCAGCATTACTGGGCTGGTATGCAGCCTTGCCACCTGGTTATGGTACAACTCAATACAGGGTTGTTTGAAGCAGCAATGAAAATGAAATGTCATAGAGCTTCTTCCTTATTTGGTTGGTTTAATAAGCACTTCCCAAAAGCGGGATATCATTTGTGCTACAATTGATTTGCGTCTGGGGAAAACCATTATCATTATTTATCAGGCCATCAAGCTGTGAGCTGAAACAGTATCAGCAGTTCTTTTATGCATCTGATAAAATAAATAAATAAGCGTTTCATTTTGCTGATTGTTCCAGTGATTAGAGAGGCTCATAGTTAGAATAGATCACTTGCCGGCATACATGCTGATATGGGAAATTCTTTATAATAACACATGCAAGCATTCATCTGGAAGTGGAAACTTCATTTTCTTGTTTTTAGAACTAAGAACATTACTGTTGATTGGAATTTAGAACATGGCCTCGATTCATCAAGACTTATCGAATTGGTTACCGTCCATTTGGGAAAATACCGAATTCGTTAAGCTGATTTCAGGATTCATCAAATTTATCTACAGCTGTCAGCGAGCATTCGGTAATAATTCGGTAATCATTCGTTAGTGATGCGTTAAAACAGAAGAAAGAGCAATTCATGAAAATGGGCGTGGTTTAGCGTTACATTTAGGATTAGTTATCTCCTTCACTGCTCTGTCGTTATTCCTGTCATATCATTGCTGACAGAGAAGATGGAGCCATTTGAAGTGGTTATGTGTTTATGTATCAGCTGAGAGTGATTCAAAGGCACAGAAGGGCAAGAATAAGGTCTAGAACCAAATCAATTTGCAAGAGAATAGATTTATTTGCTATAACAGGACATCTGCATTTCTCTTGAATCTTCTTGTAAGAGAACACAGGCAGTGCCAGGGTTAACTAATTTGCTAGCTGCACTATATATTTTTTAGAAAAGGCTCCTATCAAGCCGCAGCTGGTGAAATTGTGGGATTGTCCCTAGCCACTTCCAGAATCCTGGTCCATGTGTTAAGCCCTATTCAGAATGTTGCTACGTAGTGTTCAAAGCACTGCCTTTTACCCACAATTCCATGGGAATCTTATGGCCTTGTGTTAAATTACCGCTGTAAAATGGAAATATCGACACGTTACCGAATTGTTATCGAATTCATACCGAATGCGGAAAAACCTTGATGAATACAACTAGAATTCGATAAACTTCGAATTCTGTAATTTAACAAACTGGAAAAAGTTATCTCAAAGACAATGATGAATCGAGGCCTATATACCTTACTTCCCACCAGAGCAGGTATTGTGTTCACACTTATTGTTAAGGAGGTGTTGGGATGGCAAACTCTCTTTGCAAAGAACATTTCTCCCAGTGTTGTACTTCATTCATGAGCCATCCTCAAAATGTGGGGGTAATATAATGGGAGGTTTATGATGCTTTCAGCTTACCTCTTATTAAATACTTATCTAACTAAATAGCATATCCACCTAAGTGAATAAGTAAAGAAAGGTCATTTTCTGACTCCTAACCTACACACGTGCGAAAAAGTAAAACATTTTTTTCATGAAATACAACTCACACCCATTAAAGGACAACTGAAGTGAAAGGTATATGGTAGCTTTCATATTTATTTCCTTTTAAACAATCCCAGTTGCCTGGCAGCCTTGCTATTCTATTTGGCTGCAGTAGTGTCTGAATCACACCAGAAACAAGCATGCAGCTGATCTGCTGCATGCTTGTTCAGGGTCTGTGGCTAAAAGTATTAGAGACAGAGGATCAGCAGGATAGGATTCAGCTATTGCTGAAAAGGAAATAAATATGGCAGCCTCCATATACCTCTCGCTTCATTTGTCCTTTAACCACTTCCTGGACATAAGTCTCATGTCCAAATTTGTTACACTGTAAGTTCCTGGACATGAGACTTACGTCCAGCAAATCTGCCGCCGTGCTCGTGCAGCTGCTTATGCACGCTCATGCATGTGCACTAATCCCATTGTGAATGATTGTCATTCAGGTAGTTACAAAAAAAAAATTATTTAAAGTGTCAGTGTAAAATAAAAAAATAGTGTTTATTATTGTTTAATGCACTTTTAACCCCTACCAAACTAATTAACCCCTTGTGTCACCTATACTTGGCCTTAGGATTTGCTGCCCATAGCGATTGGATGTGATCACTATGGTGACAGCTCGGGGAACCAACGATGTATAGATGCATTGAAATGTTGTTGCCTAGCAATGCATCTATACAGCACTGGGCTCCCCAAACTTGAAGCCCTAGGGATCGCATGCAATTGCTACAGACGCACAGGCTGGCGATAATGGTGCGCTACATTTCCAACTAGTGATGAAATATGGCATGTATGGTATCGTTTTAACCGAGACAAGCCAAATAATGTATTTGGAGGTGTTTTAAAACTGTGGCACTTGTCATGTAAGAGTTAGGGAGGGGGAAACATAAAAAAGTGTAATGTTTGCGTTTACGCCTAATTTTTCTTTATAAATTGCCTGTGAATTTAAATAATACTTGAAAAAAATATTACCTTAAGAAAGCCAAGAATGTCCTGTAAAAAAACAATATATGTATCACTGTGATACACCAATAGGCATAGGTAATAGCAAATTATTGCTGTATCAAAAGCGACACAGCTAATATGCTTATGGGGTAAAAACCCATAAATCTGAAGTGGTTAAGTCATCATCATCATTTCCAAATATTCCTTTTACTTGTTTAATCTGTGTTCTTCTGTGTGTTTTATGTCATGTTTTTTCTTGATGGCAGAACATTAGCTACCATCCATTCTTGCCACCATACTCATCACAACTGATGGAATTTCCTGCTGAGACTTCTCATTGGCCCAGCTCAATGTACCAATGGGGATCCTCTGTGAGAAATTCATATAAACCCAGGTGGCAAGATCGAATGTGAAGTCATCAGTACAGCAGCAAAGCCATGAAAACAAAAGAACTATGGAGCTCTTGCTTTTTCATAAGTGTGATATGGATGCTTGATCACTCTGCTCTTACATGAATGTAATGTACATACATGAAATGAAAGTCATATAACTACTGGTATTAAGTAAGGGGTTTTTTGTCTGATATTATGATTGTGAGAAACCATGAGAAATTAGGAAGGGGCATTCTATGTGTACTTGTTTCCAGAATTTGTATCGCCCTCACTTTTCCTTGTAGCTCTTCCTGTTACATTCTGCTCCATAAAATATAAATTGCAATATATTGCTGGAAGCACCAGCCTGCACTGCATGTGGAGTAGAGCATCGCAGCAAAAATTCCATAGAAATATAAAGATTTCATTCTGAGCACCTCAGTATTTCTTTCTATTAGATTTAATCTCAGTAATGTGTTATTCGCTATTGTCCCTGTGAATTTGTTGACGGACAGTAATTGGGTCACTGCATTGAAATGCCTACTATAATCTCGGAGTTCTCTTCCCTTGTTGGCATGACAACCATGGTGGTCGATTAAACATGCGCAGAACAGGTTCAGGAGCCTTTGGTTACCGAGTGCTTCTGACAGTAGCAGGAGAAAAAAAAAACACACAAAGCGAGGCATGTCGGCAACAGCAAAATCTGCAGGAAAAACACCATCGTTTTTTCATTTGTCTTATTATAGTCTCTCCCTATGGCTTTCTCATATGTAATATATAGGCTCTCTATGCAGCATTTAATAAGCAGATATTCCTTACCTTGCACATTTGAAAATGCTTATGTGTTTCCTCCTCTGCTCTAGGCAGACACGATGTGTTTATGTTTTACATTTTGAATGAATGGTGCATACGCAGTTTCTTTTTTTCTTGTGCCGTACGATTTTGTGTTCTGTTTTTTTTTTCTCACACCCATCAAAACAAAAGAAACCAGGACATGTTTATGTTCATTAATAAGTGTGTATTACAAGGTGTATGGATGCTTAGTG
The DNA here is from genome assembly GCF_040937935.1 of Hyperolius riggenbachi. Taxonomy (NCBI): domain Eukaryota; kingdom Metazoa; phylum Chordata; class Amphibia; order Anura; family Hyperoliidae; genus Hyperolius; species Hyperolius riggenbachi. The sequence goes on from NC_090646.1 coordinate 156,685,888, forward strand.
TTTATCAGCCTGCTGTTGTGCATTTTTTAGATAAATGTGAATACTGATGCCATTATATGCATCCTACATTACATTATTTATTAGTGTGCTTAGGAATGAAGACTGAATGCAGATTTTTTTTTTGAAAAATTAATATTTCGAGGATTGATTGTAAAATAGTGCTATCTATGGAATAGCCTTTCTACATCTCTGGAGTGTACATTGTCCCTGATTTACCGTACTTAAAGGACCTCTGCCACAAAAATCGTAAAAAATACATGGAAACCCATTCAAATATGAAGAACATTTCTTCCATAGTAAAATGAGCCATAAATCAATTTTCTCCTATGTTGCTGCCACTTACAGTAATTAGTAGAAATCTGACATTACCGACAGATTCAGCCCATCTTCTCATGGGGGAATTCTCAGGGTTTTCTTTATTTTTAAAAGCATTTAGTGAATGGCAGTTGCTCTGTCCAACTGCCAAAGAAGTGTACGGTGGGCAGGGAGGCTGACCAGCATCATTGTATGAATCTTTTTCAGGGAATCCATATATATAATACGCTACGTGCTTCAACCTTGAAGCAAGAAGAAGAAGCACCCTGCCCACGGGGCCGGTCCTAGACTTTTAGACGCCCCACCCCAGCCGTGGGTGGGGGGCCACCGAGCTGGAGGGGGTAGCGGGCAGGAAGGGGGGCATTGGGCATAGCAGCGGGGAGGGTGGTCGGACCACCCCGCCCTCACCTGGGTCTCCCCATCTGCGCTCCCCCTCAAGCTTAAATTCAGCAGCAGCCGAGGCTATTAGTAAAAGGCAGCGGGCGGGGATGACTCACCTCTTCCGCGTTCCAGCGTGCGTTCCACTATCGTCACTTCCTGCAATGCCGCCCACTTACACTCCGCCGCTGTGCCCAATACCCCCCTTCCTGCCCGCTACCCCCTCCAGCTCGGCAGCCCCCCACCCACGGCTGGGGCAGGGGGGTGGCGAAAGGTCTAGGACCGCCCTGGGAGCAGGCGTCTATCAGGAAGTCTTCACGCATTAATAATTATGCGGCATATATTACGCCGCGGGTCGGCTAGTGTCTTTATAAAGAATAAAGGCCATGCTGAGAATCCCCCATGAAGAGATGGACTAAATCGGTAATGTCAGAGTTCTACTACCTACTGTAAGTGACAGCAACATAGGAGAAAAGTAATGTATGGCTCATTTTACTCTGGAAGAAATGTACTTCTTATTTGTATGTGTTTAAACTGTTAAGATTTTCGCGACAGTTCCTCTTTAACCTCCATGCCGGTTATCCCAAGCTCAGCTCAGGGTAACCTGCGCAGGAGAATTTCTCAGGCCCCGCTGGGCCGATTTACATAATTTTTTTTCCTACACGCAGCTAGCATTTTGCTAGCTGCGTGTGGTACGTGATCACCGCCGCTACCCGCCGATTCGCCGCTACCCGCCGTGCCGAGCCGCCCCCCCCAGACCCCTGCGCAGCCTGGCCAATCAGTGCCAGGCAGCGCTGAGGGGTGGATCGGGATTCCCTCTGACGTCCCGACGCCCATGACGTCAGTAGCGTCATCCCGCCCTGTCGCCATGGCGACCGGGAAAGCCCAGCAGGAAATCCCGTTCTTAACGGGATTTTCTGCTTACTCTGATCGCCGGAGGCGATCGGAGTGGGTGGGGGGATGCCGCCGCTCAGTGGCTATCATGTAACGAGCCCTGGGCTCGCTACATGGTTTAAAAAAATAAACATAAAAAAAGAGTGCTGCGCTGCGACCCCTTGCCGGCGGGAATTGGACCGGCAAGGGGGTTAAAGTGGATCCAAGATGAACTTTTACTCATTGCATAATTGTGTTCCTTCCAATTGTTTATAGGGCATTCCTCAAGCCAAATACTTTTTTGTTTTTGTTTTAATACTCTAATTCCCTATAAACTAAACAAGCCACACCCACAGGTTTTCAGAGAGCCAAGGCATTTTCAGACAGTAGCAAGGGCTCATGGGAGCTCAGTCTGGGCAGGAGGAGGGGGAGGTATTACTAGCCAGAGATTTCAGAGGCAGAAGGGAGGAGAAGGAAGAGGGGGGATTCGTTTTTTTCACAGGCTGAGTGCTCAAGATGCAGATAAGCCTGCCTCTGTGCAATGTTTACAAACAACATGGCTGCTGTCATTGTATCACAGGAAGAAATAATCATTCTATTGAAGCTGAATGCAGCTAGATTTGCTGTGTAAACTAAACCTAAACTTTAGATAAGATATATAGACAAGTTACTTGTTATAGTTAGTTTTTCATCTCGGATCTGCTTTACGTGACATGGGGTTTGGAGATGACTGGGGGTTAGTGGCACAGCTACAGAATTCTTTCACTACCCCTTTTTCACCACCAGTTGGGGTTGCAACACTGATACCATCCCCTTGGTTACGATCGCACGTCATAACGTGTGATCAGAATTCAGAAGAGGATGTTGGCATTGCAGCGCCGCAAGTGCAGGGGAGGAGATGCTGACCCAGCCAGTCGGAAACAGGTAAATATGACATCTCCCTGCACCGCTCTGCATACCCTGCCAGGCTGGGGAAGTCACACTTCCGTAGCGGCAGAAAAACATCGGCCCTGCAGTGCATGTATAGCTTTGCTGTATGTGGCTGCTAAAGGGTTAATCATAGCACCTGTAGAAGTGTTCATTTGGCCCCGCAGGTTCCGGAGACCGGATTTGGATGCAATCTCTGCTTCTCCTATTGCTACACCACTGCTGGAGGACAGAAAAAATACTGTAACACTCTTTTACATTTATTCAGCATTGTCTGCTGTTAGATGCCAAATGTTGACAATTCCTGTTGGGTCATACCAGGTCATATCAGGGATTACTGAAGGGTTAGGTTATCACAGGTAGTGTTTGTTGTCATTTGCATGTACCTGTAGCAAGGCCATGGTTTATAAGATTAGATATTCAGGTTGCTTTGGGTATATTATTAGTGCCTGCTGTAGCTCGTTGTGTTCCAGCTACGTTACCCATATATTGCAGTACTCTGCTGTCATTAGCACCAGTAACATTGCGCTGCCTGCACATAACAATATTACTGGCGGTTTGTGCATCAGGCCCAAGGAGTGGAAAGAATGTTAAAGGACAGCTGAAGCAAGAGGTATATGGAAGCTGCCATATTTATTTCCTTATAAGCAAAACTAGTTGCCTGGCTATACTGCTGATCCTCTGCCCCTTATTCTTTTAGCCATTGACCCTGAATAAGCATGCAGCATATCAGGTGAAGTGACAAGATTAGCTGCATGCTTGTTTCTGGTGTTTATTCAGATACTGCTGCAACCAAATAGACCAGCAGGGCTGCCAGGCAACTGGTATTGTTTAAAAGGAAATAAATATGGCAGCTTCTAAGTTCTTCTCACCACAGTTGTCCTTTAAAAAGGAACCTTAAAATAAAATAGCTTTTTTTAAGCCAGGAGTACCTGGCCCCGCCCTTTCTCCATTATAGTACGCATTTCTGAAGAAGCGCGGGGACCCGTGAAACAGCTGTTAGGCCGCTCTAATCACCTTTTGCTGTTTGTTGCTTGATGTATCAGCTGGATTAAACCTAATTGTTTGAGCATACACTTGTGCCCTACTTATCTCTTCTACATTGGAATTGTGAATCCTGTTTGTGGTGAGCACAGCGTACAGAACTCAACATCTAGCGTGCTGTATTATCCAGTAGCCATTAGGTGCCAATCACTGTTTCCTCCTGTGTGGCCAGTGTTTTCTCCGCTGGTTTCTATTGCTGTATATGCGATCACTCCGGGTAAAACGTAAATATGTTGCAGGCAGCTGTTTTGCGATCACCCTGCAATAGTAACTCTACTGTGGACCTACCTCCATAGGGTTACAGTAAGTGATTTACCGATTACGGGCAATCAGCATTTGCAAATGGCCGACGATTGGCAAGTGCTACAAAAGCACTGCTAGTGGCGCTAGGCCTAAGAAGCTGGGTATAATTTGCATGAGCCTCTGTGAGTAGATAGAGAGCTTCTTTTAACACCCCCTTTACACTTGTTTTGCAAGTGTGCATTGCGTTACCCTGTTTTACCGCAGGGTAATGCAATGAAAGTTTCCAAAGTGCCGAGCCGATGCAAAGTCTGCAGCACGCTACCCTATGACTTCCTCAGCAATACAGCAGAGTGAGAAGTCGTAGGAGTCAATGGGTGATGCAGGTATTTACTCAACAATAGCGTGGTGCGTCATGGCGCGCATGCGTGGACTAATGGGAATCCCAGTGACATACTTTTTGCCCAGCAGGGAGTACGTCACTCATTCACATTAGACTCGTTGCTGGCCTTATTTCGGCAATGCGTGCGGAGGCAGACACGCACAAACATCAGAAGTGCATAGACTGCACTGTCTGATGTACACATTACATGTGTTTTTGGGCAAAACGCACGGCTGACCTATTCACTTCAGTGAACGGAATCAGCCACGCAAAGCATGAAAACGCGGATGGCGTGCGATTGTACGCACAACGCATAGCCATCATAGCCATTGTTCTGAACGCATAGCCGTCTGCGCGCCATGATGTGAACGAGGCCTAAATGGGGGGGGAGGCGCTATGCATATGACCCTATTGCCGAACTCTGCCACAGTGCCATATGATTGTCATTTTTTGCATTGTGGTGGGATGCGTCAGAAGCATTGCATCCCCCCCCCCCCCCCCCCCGCAACACAAAAAATATGTAAAAGCAGCCTCAAGGTTCTTCCAAGCCTTTTATTACAAATGAAACAGGGTGTGGCTTCTACCTTTCTGTCAGCCAGTTGCAAACCATGGCAATGCGACCACTATACGAAGTGGTAAAAGAAGCAGAAATCAGTTACATAAATTATTGATCTGATTGAGCTAATATTATAGTATTCTTCAAAGAAAGTTTAAAAGCAAGCTTACCCCTTATAGATCTTATCCCACCAATATTCAGTTTCATTTAAGGACACATTTCAGTGATGTTCGAGAGTTGATTCTTTCAGTTTTTCACTTCTAAAAAGGCTGATACCTCAAAGGCTGAGCGTTTTCAGCATGTTGAGAAAGGGAATCTGACTGTAAATTTCACCTAAAGAAATCCTGACAGTTCAGCAAGAGGGAGGGCAGTGTATGAGCACCATGTCAGCACCTCTTTGTTCTAAGCACCTGCACAAAGCCAGGACCTTTCTCCTTCCAGACTTAGTAATCTTTAGATAATTAGGAAAGATTGTCTCATGAGGATTAGTGACCATTGTGCCTCCCGTAACAGATGGGCAGACACAGGTTACTGGATTCTGTATCACACAAGTGTTTTCTGCAGACAAAAGGGGCGTCGCTGGATGTCTTTCAGGCGGAATGTGAAATTCTACAGAATGAAATATCAGGTAGATGAAAGTAGCTGAACTGGCTGCTCTGATTTATGAAAGAGCAGTGACAGAAAAGGCATAACATGGCTCAGCTGATTCATAGGATATATTTGTATTGTTAATGTGAAGCCCAACACTGTACACCGAGAACAAGAAAAACACAGCACTGACAGGACCATACATAACTACTATGGAAATGGATCAGGTAGTGGCCCTTATTATTTTGTAAATAAAACAGGAACTCTAACAAAGATATTCTTCTTTGTGTGACTACAATAAATAGTTCAGACATTGGGCGCTAGTGAGCACTACAAATTGACATAGTGCACCTAAACCTGAAGAAGGCAAACTCACTTCAGGTCTCACTTCAGATCACTTCAGTCCTCAGTCCATCCTGTCGTTCCGGCGCTGTCCCTGTTGCAGTTATGACACCAGCTGTGTCTTCAGTATTTCTGGGTCACTGCTTCTAAAGACAGGGCAGGAAGTACAGCACTGGGATTCCCATCGGTCCGCGCATGCGATCCGCGGTGCATCACGTTTCATCTACACATAGTGCTTCGCCCATACACTTCCATTACCCCAAGCACTGTGCATTGAGCGTGGTGCTTGCAGTAATGCACTGTTGCTCTTGCATCAGCTCGGATACTTCTGTCGCACCGAAAGAGACCGCAATAAGTGTGAAAGTCTCCATAGACTTCCATTGCATTTACGGAAAATAAGAAAAGCACAATGCAGGTTTAGCCTGCGAGTGTAAAAGGAGTCTCAAGGATATCTAAAATGACTTGTGTCACTGGGGCGCTTTCATTAAACGACAGTAAAATTACCATGCACATACAGTGCACAACAATTTTATCGGTATTTATGGAAATTACAGTATGTTGCACAAGTAGCACAACTCGCATTATCTAGGTAGCTCTCGTACTCATCTTAATGGTGTTCAGTGAATATGCACCACAAACACACACAAAAATGCATAAACACAGACAGACAGACAGACACACACACACACACACACAATGCAATACATTGCATTGCATGCAATGTATTGCATTCTGCTCTGCTCAATGTGCTTTATGTACAGTATGTTAGTGAATACACTCCATGTTTCTGAGTAAGACATAGCCCATGTACTAGAACACTTTTTTTTAACCTTAAAGTGTACCTGAGACAGGGGATATAAAAAAATATACAGACCTGGGGCTTCCTCCAGTCTCTTTTCAGGCTGAACGCTGTCCTCCTGCACTGCTTGGATCTTCCACTCTCATACACAGTCCATCTGCACGCTCCCCACCATCACACTCCCGGTGACGGAAGCCCAAAGGGGGTGAGGGCGTGACGGGGCCGCAGATGCGCAGTATGCCCCAGACTGAAATACTTTATGGACCGAATAGCGGAGGATCCGGGCATTGCAGGACAATGGCGAGGAAGCGACCAGCTCAGGTTTCCTTTAATAGGCCAAACCTTCCGATTGAGGCCATAATGCATTGCAGCTCAGATGCTCACAGCTAACCCATAGTTCTTACATTTTCAACAGTCTGCTCACATATTTTATTGAAAACATTAACAGTCTCTAGACATCTGCTAGCCGGCTTACAGTTGCATGAAAAAAGTTTAAGAACCGATTCCACTGGTACTTATACATATAGCTATTGGGTTTATTATATCTAGTAAATAAGAAAAATATCTGGCATAGCTGCAACTGCTTTTCATTCATTTTAAATCTTCAGACATTCAAGCTCCCTTTAAGATTTCCTTGTGGAATGTGTGACTAGGGGTGTAATGGGGGCATGATTAGTAGTGTGGCAGGGGCGTGTCTTAAAAGTGTTAGGAGGTATGTCACTGGCACTGTCAGAAAGCTCTTCTCAGTTACTAGTGATTCAGGAGAGACCTGCTAGTGTCTTTAGTGGTAATGTATTGCTGCAGTATGCATAGGAAGAAATGCTTTAAAGAGAACCTGAGGCGGCCTGGAACACAAAAGCAAGTCGCTCACCTAGGAAGAGGGATCCTCCAGAGGCTTCCCGTGTCCTCCAGGAGACCACTTCTACTGCCCATGACCCTGTTGTAAGTCACAACCGTGTTCCTCTCCATGCACAAGCTTGGTTGTGTGGACAAGCAGCTTCAGCACAGGCAAGGCTAGTCCATACTCACACAGGCACAGTATGGCTGCACTTGTGCATGAAGAGGAGTATGGGCACATCACATATCCATCAAGCTTTTGTCGGATGGGTTCCAGCGGTCTGCGCACTGCAAAGGTGGGGCCCAGGAGGTTGTGGGAAGCCTCTGCAGCATCCACTTAGGTAAGTGTCTGTTTTTTCCCCCTTAGGTTTGACTCGGGTACATTTTAAAGAACGTACACCATGAACATGAGATATGTTGTGATGTATCAGGTTTTTTTTTGGGGGGGGGGGGGTTGCATTCTCTAATGGTTGCTTTTTTCCTGCATCATTTCTTAGTCTCATTTTATACCGTGAACTGTAATTTTATATTTGTTATTAGCGTTGCCCCTTCCTTGATCTACAAGCCATTCGGAGTGATTTTGGATGTTCTGGCTTGCTTGTTGCTGTATCCTTTACTATTCCATCTGCTTGAGGTTCATGGCTTATCTAATCATGCTGTGCAGTTCAGCTAGGGAGCATCCAGGATATTTCTTTTGCCTCAGGCACTATCTGGGTCAGACAGAGTGAACCTCCTGCCTGCTGATTTTAGGGTTCATTAAAGCTTTTGTGCAGTGTGCTGTTCTACAATGTGCTTACAGGGAGGTGAGGAAATCTGGCCACACGCTGTCCATTGCAGAGAAACAATTCACCATTCAGATCAGAGAAGAAGAGCAGGTGACAGGTATAATCTTATGATAAAGATAAAGCACTGACGAGAAGCATTCTCCACACCTAACCAACCAAATGATGTCACGTGTACTCACTAGAAAGTGAATGAAGTCTCCATCATGCTCCTATTTATTCAGCATGAACTGCATCTTACTAAGGTCAGTACAGGGCGTGCGTGAAATAGAGGCGTGAGGAAAAATGGGTGCCCGGTGAAGCTGATATAAATATAAACAATAAATACTGTTGTGATTTGAGCTCTAAGTGAAAATAAAAAATATTTACACTGGTAATGATGATAGTAAAACACTGGTAAATGTTACCGATATTTCACTACAACTAAACCTAACCCTGCTGTCACACAAAACCCTCCTCCCACCGATGCCTAACCCTAAAACCCCCCTTCCTGATGCCTAACCCTAAAATCCCCCTTCCTGATTCCTAACCCTAATACCTCCTGATGTCTACCCCTAACCCCCCCCCCCCTTCCTGATGCTTCACCCTAATACCTCCCTTCCTGATGTTTAACTCCCTCTTTCTCACGCCCAGCCCTAAAACCTCCTCTTTCTGATGCCTAGCCCTAACCCCCGCCCCCTTTCTGATGCCTAGCCCTAACCCCCTGCACCCTTTTCTGATGCCTAGCCCTAAAACCCCCCCTTCCTCACTCCTAACTTTAATACTCCCCTACCTAAAATTATTTTTTTTCAAAACTATAATTTAAAACTGATACATTTAAAAAACAAAAAATTCATAAATAAAGACAAATTTCAAAAACAAAGTTTTCAATTTCAAAAATCTTGGTTAGACGGGCCTGGCCCCCGCTATTTATGGGGCTCCCAATAGCCGAAATTTGCATTAGCCCCCAAATTTCCTGCTACCCAGTACAAGAAACAGCATGACAGAAACATTACGTTTTCCATAGTGTCTTTCACTATTCTGTGTACAACATGTGATGACATAGTCACAGCACCAGTAATAAAACCATAAGTATATTTGGGGGTAAAACTAGGTCTGGGGTTCTTTTAAGTCAATGGGATCTGCTGCAAACTTTTTATTTGCAAACTTTAATAGAAACATTAATTCCCGATGTTCGATAATCACATGACTGACCAGATTTGCAAATGAGGCAATGGAAGAAACTTAAAATGGACCGGAACTCAAAACTGCTCTTAAAGATACACAACAACATAATAACCTTTAAACAAAAAAACATTTATTTCTTACAACTGATACAAATCCTAAAATAAATCACAGTTTCTAATTCCTGATTCATGGAAGCAGACATATTGTTTACAGCCTGTACTTTCAAAAGTACAGCCTGTACTTTTATCTGCCATAGGCAGTCATGTGACACTGGGGAGATCAAATTACAAATTATGATTAGGCACAAATAAGGGGAATTACACAGGCTAAACTCTTTAAATACATACAGGGTGCATTTCTGTTATGTTTTCCTTGTGTACTGTGCAAGAGTTCAGGTCCACTTTAAGTAGGTTCATAGCCACATTTATTTATTTAGGAGAGAATGCTTTCACTTATGTGAGGAAGACAATAACTTCAGTTTACCCTTGCATGATTTATCTTACAGTATTGGTGATATTGATTTGTACTGCAAAAAATGTAAGAAAAATACTGTAAGTAGTCAGAAAAAAGCTGTACTGTTTATCTCTTTTAAAAGGGAATACTTCTAAAGTCATCTGTGATACCATTAACCCTCCTGGCGGTTTGCTAAAAAATCGCCAGGGGGCAGCAAATCTTTTTTTTTTTATTTTTTTTTTTTCATGTAGCGAGACAAAGTCTTGCTACATGATAGCCGCTGCTCAGCGGCATCCCCCCAGCCCCTCCGATCGCCGCCGGCGATCGGCGATCAGGAGATCCCGTTCAAAGAACGGGATCTCCTAGAGGGCTTCCCCCGTCGCCATGGCGACGGGGCGGGATGACGTCACCGACGTCAACGACGTCGTGACGTCATAGGGGATTCCGATCCACCCCATAGAGCTGCCTGGCACTGATTGGCCGGGCAGCGCACGGGGTCTGGGGGGCGGCTGCGGCGCGACGGATAGCGGCAGATCGGCGGGTAACGGCGGCGATCGGGCACTGCACGCAGCTAGCAAAGTGCTAGCTGCATGCAGCAAAAAAAAAAATTATGCAAATCGGCCCAGCGGGGCCTGAGCGGTGCCTTCCGGCGGCATAGCCCGAGCTCAGCTCGGGCTTACCGCCAGGAAGGTTAATAAATTAAAAACACTATATAAATGTTTTTAGATTCAAAGCTTACGCTTACGTTTTATAACCATTTGTGCCATAGTGGAGATTTAACATAAGCTGACACTGTACGTTTTTTTTAGATGGTGCCTATTACAACTTTGGATGTGCTGCCTGGACAGTATTGTCATTAGCAAACCAACAGATGTTAACAGTAAATCAACACAACAGACATAGGAAGACATGGAAGAGCGATGTGGCAGGGGCTTGGCGAGTGTTTTAGAGAGAATTAGGGATTACGTGTTTGAAGTGCAGTAGTGTCGCTGAAGATGTCACTTGGTAGATGTCACATGTTGTGCATGAGTCATTTTGGAGGTGTGAAGAAATGTCAGTGATGGTATCTGTGTGGATGTGATTGCTTCACAGTCCATGTCTCCAGTACTAAATCTAGATCACTTCTGTTATAAGATGTATAGCAGATGTAGTTTGTTTTAAATTATTGTGTAAAAGTTTGAGCCATGAAGCATTTTGGTTTGAAATAGTACAAGTTGCTTCTAAGTTTTAGTATTTTGTTAAAAACTAGTATTTTAAATTCATTAAATACATTTCAACATTAAAGTCAAAAGATCAACGAAATCGGACCCCGGATTACTTTGGAGGGGGAATAGGATTTAACAACGGAGGGGGAATAGACACGTAGGGGGAGTAGGATTTAACAACACCCAAAATTGCAGCAGCAGCAGAGTGAACTGTCATTCAGGGTGAGCTGACATTTCAATACGTATGCCCCAAGGACTTCTGGACTACTTTACATATGGCAGGAAACAAGCTTACATTTTTCAGACCTAACACAATCCTTAGCCATAGGTGATAGGATGGTAGAGTATTGTACTGCATGCTTTGAATCAGGATGATACCATTTATTGGATAACTTTAGAACATTTAGGTTAAGCTTCCTGTGTAATAGACCTTCTTCAGAAGAATATGAAGTCTGAAGAAAGTCCATTTTACAAAGTCTATTATACCTAAAGCTAACTCTTTGATCATCCTGATCCAAAACATCCTTCCTACTCTTAGTTGGAAAACATAAATTGACAGACGTATACACTATACTCTAGTGCCCCAACCAAAACGTTCCCCAACTACAGAAACCTGGCCTATATCAGGGGCAAATCCAGGATTTTCAAGGGGGGGATTCCTGAAATGTTCGATCAAGGTTCGATTCGATATGCGTTCGTTCAACGCAAATCGAATTGAATCCTGATCGGACATGTTGGATTTTATCAATTTGATCAGCGATCGCATATCGATCGCATGACAAATCGAATGGCGTAGAAGATGGGGCTGGGCATGAGAGGGATATGGAGGCTGCCATATTTATTTCCTTTTAAGCAATACCAGTTGCCTGGCAGTGCCTCTGATCTATTCTGTTGCAGTAGTGTCTAAATCACACCAGTAACAAGTTTGCAGCTAATCTTGTCAGATCTGACAATAATGTCAGAAACACCTGATCTGCTGCATGCTTGTTCAGTGTCTAGGGATGAAAGTATTAGAGGCAGAGGATCAGCTAGATAGCCAGGAAACTGGTATTGCTTAAAAGGAAGTAAATATTGCAGCCTCCATATCTCTCTCGCTTCAGTTGTCCTTAAGACAGCTACGGGCATGACGGGCATAACTATGTACTAAATATTGCAGCCTCCATATCTCTCTACGCTTCTGTCCGCTTCTGTGCGCTTTTTTTCAGCAACATGTATCTGTTAACATCATGTGCTGCAAAAAAGTGGGCAGAAGCGCACGAAGTGTGAATGAGGCCTAAGTGTACGTTCTGCAGAAGATATCACTGCTATATAAACACATAATAATAATATGGGAGGGCATTAGACAATGACTATGGTAGGATTAGTATGTGCAGGAGATGTCAGAGCTATATAAATACTGTAATATAGTAGGATTAGATTGTGAGCCCCTCTGAGGGATGGCTAAGTCACAAGACAATATACTCTGTATAGTACTGTAGAAGATGTCACACTATAAATGCTAAATAATATTTCACAAATGAGGGGGGGGGGGGGGGGTTGACAGGCTAAATTCTAGATACATCTAGGGTGCATATCTGTCTTCCTTCTGTGTCCTGTTCACATCACACATTTAAGAAGGAAAGAACTTGCCCTTCTCACCTCTTACACAGTGGTGGCTTATCAGTACAGTAATCACCTCTTGTCCCCCTCCCCATGTTACATTATGCAGTTTACTGCTGCCTGGGGTTTTACTGCTTCCTGGGGAGGAGAAGGAAGAATGAGAAAGCCAGCCACACACATTCCCTTCCCTGGCTAATCATCTGCCCTGTCCTGACTCCTTGACCCTTCCTATAAACATATAGGAGCAGCGAGTGACAGCCAGAGGAGCTTGTGTGACTGAGAGGCGGCAAGGAAGGGCTGGTGAATGCGGGAGTCTGACTGAGCCACACACACAGTTTGATTACCTGGCTAGCTGAGCTTACTGTGTGACTGTTGCTGCTGCAGTGCTCTCTCCCTGGTCTCTGCGTGGTGACACGGTGTTTGCAGGGCTGGATGTGGAGAGTAGCTGGCTGCCGCCCCGGGGGAAAGAAGTACATTGGTGACCCAGCGGCAGCCGCTCCTCCTGCAGACAGTGCAGTCTTCCCGGACTGGAGGAGTGTGCTTTTCCTCCATGCTCGGCTCCATGTGCGCGCTGACAGGCGTGTGGGGGTGGGCTGGCTCGGCTGCCTCTCTTTCTATAGGCTGAAGAGAGGTGCCAGTTTTAAAATGCTGCCACTGATTGGAGAGAGAGCTAAGGGAGGAAGGGAGGGACAGAGGAGGACTCTTCTTTACTCAGCCGCCCGGAGTGCGGCTCTCTGTAGTCAAGCGCCTATGCGCAGCAGCATCGCAGGGACAATTGTACACATTTATACGGACGGTCTCGGCGCAGGGTGAGGTTCCAGACACCCGGAACACCCCCTTCCGTGCGCCAGTGTATATAAACAGGAGCACCTAAACATATCAAGGACATACAGGAAAAGAAAATGGAGCAGAGCATTTCATGGTTTCAAGCAATGAGTAAGAACCTTTCATCTCTCCAAATCATGCCAACCTGTTTTGTCGTATGTTTTCTGGATAGTGTACTGCTTAAGGGCTCTGACTCTGCTGACTCTGACACAGGAGACCTGGGTTTGAAATTCAGCTCTTGCTGTTCAGTAAGCCAACACCTATTCAGTAGGAGACCTTGCCAAGACTTTCTAACACCGCTTTTGCCTATAGAGTGTGTCCTAGTGACTGCAGCTCTGGTGCTTTGAGTCTGCCAGGAGAAAAGCGCAATATAAATGTTCTGTGTCTCATTTAAATAAAGAATTCATGGTTTTTTTTCCATGTAGATCTTTAACCAGATAATGACTTCAAGTGATGTCTACAATCCACTTTTCTGCAGCACCTCTTACCACATCTTTTATTCGAGGGGTTGAAACAGTGTATGGGCTTAATTCACTAAGACAAATAGCGTGCCTTTTCAGAGTTTACACGTCTTACCAAAGTTAACACTCCTTATCAGAGTAGCATAGCGAGTGCTACGAACCCGTAGGGGCTCAGGGCAGGATGAGTGGAGCTCTCATCATTGCCAATTAGCAGGCATAAGTTTGTAGCGCTCGATATGCTACTCTAATAAGGCATGTTAACTTTGATAAGGCGTGTTATCTCTGATAAGGCGTGTTAACTTGGATAAGGCATGATATTTGTCTTGGTGAATCAAGCCCTATATATTCTATTTATTTTTCTGCATATTCTGTGGTTGAGTACCTAACAAAGAAGACTGTTATTTCAGCTTTAATGAACAGAATTCTCGTTAGTGACTACAGTTAAAATATCTTTATAGGCAAGTTGCTGCACTACTTGTTTCTAAAGCCTTGAGGATCTTTGAACTAAAAAACATGGGGTAACACAACATTACACTTTTATTTGTAAAACTATTTTTTTTACACAACTAAAAGTAATAAAAGTACCTATCAGTTCATCAGCTTGCAAACTCTCAGAAGATTTTAAATAGAAGTGACTGAAATCCAAAAATAAGAGCAAGCAGTCCTCCGAGTGTTCATGGCGCAGACTGGCCGACTTGCCAGCAGAGCTGATCCAACAAAGGAATTATGTGATTAATTTATCAGGCGTGTCCAATCCATAATGCAAAGCATCACAGACTAATTAAATATGGTTAGCGAGGATTCATAAATATCTGGCAGCATAGCCTTAATACTCTGTGACATCTCAGGAGACGTTAGCTTGTATTTTTAGCCTAGGCATTTGATGTAAACCTAAAGCCAATGTTTTCATAAAAATAAACATTTTTGTTCCATGGTACTTCAGTGGTTGACCAATTCAATTCACAATGCAATGTTTGTGTGGTTATAGTTTTCTGTTTATAAGATAATCCCCTACCATATGCATTTCCGAATGGCGAAATCCAGTCAGCCAAATACAGCTGAAAAATGATATATATATATATATGAAATACTCGCAAAAAGATGTGCACCATATTTTTCACACTATACGATGCACTTTTTCTCCCCCCACAAGTGCTTCTTATATTCTGAATGTGCATCCAGGTGTCCCCCAGCCCCCACAAGCTCTTACCTATCCAGCGGTGTACCGATCCTAATGCTTTGTCCATCTCCTCCGTCCGTCTTCAGCCGCTGTAATTAGAAGATACCACTGGTGTACATGATTGTCCTTCATTGCCTCCGTATTTCCTGGTTCACTGGGGCCTCCAGCTGGGCATGACTTGCATGACTCAGACGCTCTTGCGTCATCAGGTCACGCATGACGTGCTCAGCTAGAGGGGCCAGTGAACCAAGAAGTACAGGGGCCACAGAAGACTATTGTATACAGCGGTGGAATCTTTAGATGACAGCGGCTGGAGATGGACAGAGGAGACCCTGAGCATGTTGATGGATAGGTAAGACCATGCATTGTAAACGGCAGTGTAGTTAGTGTAGCTGGGAGTATAGTGAGTGTAGCTGGGAGTGTAACTGTGAATGTAGTTAGTGTACCTGGGAGAGTAGTGAGTGTAGTTGGGTGTGAGTATAGCTGGTTGGGGCAGCAGGGGTTAGTTTAGGTGACAGTTTGGGGTGAAAAGGTCTATAAGATTCCCATGCACCATAGACGCACCAGGTTTAGTATTTCACCCCCCCCCCCCCCTAATTTTTGCTCTCTAAACGTATACGGTAATTACGTTTAGCTAGTTCTGTGAGTCAGATGACTCTAGGCATTGTGGATCAGAAAACTGGCATGAATTTCTTCCACTGCATTCAATACACAAAGATGAGGAAGTGGTGAAGACCATGTATACAGTACTACTGTGCAGCTTAATGAATCAGGTTGAATGTGACCAAAGTATACATTTTTTATACTGGTATTACCAGAATACAAAAATACCTTCAACCCTTTCATTGAATTATGAAGTTTAGCTTAATTTATAAAAACAATTCTCTTATTGATTTAAAAGAAGGTATACTAAACTATCTGACCACACATGGGGCAAAAGCAGTTATTCCATCACCCTGTGTAGGCCATCTGTCACGTTTCTTGACCATTTGCACTAGCACAACCTTTTTTACATTGAAGAAAGTTGAGGGCAGACGAAGGTTAGTGTTTAGCTAAATGTAGGTAGAGGTAAATCAATTGTAGGATTGTTCTCATTTTCAGATGAGCGTAATCATTTGCCATGTGCAGTGAGGATTACTTTGATAGCATTTGCTAAAAATGAAGTGTATATAGCTGAAAATAAACTATACACATACATAAACATAATATGTGCCATAGATCAACAAAATGATTAAAACATAATCTCAATATTAGGAACAGAATGTCAGTTTCCTCCACTAGCTGCTTTCATTGTTTAATTCTACATATCATACTTAACATTAAATGTACAATAATCCATTAATCCTCTAATTCTTAATGTGTGCACTAAAAAGGTAAAATAAATACTTGATACTGCCACTCCACTACATCTTTCTAAGTATCTACACCAATTATATTGTTACCGATGACCAGATTAGGCTGATCTGTGCTGCTGACCCACATCATGAAATGAACAGACCATGCTGCGCAGAGATAAGTGAAACCTTGAAAATTTGCCTTGGCACCACACCAGCCAGTTCACCTGCAGTGCCTGCCAATAAATCAAATTGGCTCTGTTAACTTTTTTTGTATTTTCATACAGGCAAATGAGCCTGCAGTCACATGAAAATTAGGTTATCAAAAAAAATTTCTACTTTTTCTTTGAATGAATAAACACTTTAGAAACACTGTTTGTATTTGTGAAGCAGGTTAGAATAAGTGCCTTATAGACCACAGTTACTGAGAGGTCTGTGCTCACAAGGAGATATGGCTTGCTTGGCAGTTGGAAAAAGCTATTATGTCCCACAATGTAACGAGGTTCACAGACAGCAAACTGTCAGGACCATGACATCACATCATGGGAGGGGTTTCAGCACAATATCAGCTGCACAGTCTCCCTGATGATCTATTTTAGAAAAGATTCCTTGTGGGAAAGGAGGAATCGGTTACTGATTGGAATGAAGTTCAATCCTTGGTTAAAGGGAACCTTAACTGAGAGGGATATGGATGTTTCCATTTAATCAATGCCAGTTGCCTGGCAGTCCTGCTGATCTCTTCGGCTGTAGTAGTGGCTGAATCACACACCTGGAACAAGCATGCAGCTAATCCAGTCTGACTTCAGTCAGGGCACTTGATCTGCATGCTTGTTGAGGGGCTGTGGCTAAAAGTATTAGAGACACAGGATCAGCAGGAGAGCCAGGCAACTGGTATTATTTTAAAAGGAAAAATCCACATCCTTCTCAGTTTAGGTTCCCTTTAAAGTTCCTCTGTAAGCTTGCCATGGATGGCTAACGATAACTTATTGATCGGAAATCAAATCAGTAGTAGTGATTCACCAAAAATTCTCAAGCAGACAGGATTGATCTGAAAATTGAATCAATTTACTTAATCTGATTGGATTGGGGAGGAGATTTTCAGCCAATAGTGGTTTTAAACAATAATTTCCGATTGCTCATAGGAAGAATTGTTTTTACAAGAGTGTTTGGCAAATTGTATCATTAGTGGCCACCTTAATAGCGACCTGGTGGGCCTACATCTGCGCACACAACCTACTGAACATGAATTTTCATAACCTAGTTTCAAAGTAATATACTAAAAATGTAAACTTTGTAAAAAAAAAATAGTTAAATTAAAAGTGAGAATCAGACTATTGGCAGTGATAAAGATTAAGGGCTGGTTCAGACGGACGTTTGCAGAGTGTTTACAGCCAGCGTTCAGGGCTTGGTGTTAAACGCTCCCATTCAAGTGAATGGGAGCGTTTGTACCAAGCTTTCAAGCGCGTTTACACAAACGCGGCGTTTGGGTCCCGATTTTCTCTGGCGTTCAAGGAGCCCCTGGAAGCTACATGTAGCTTCCAGGGGAGGTTAACCGCGACGGCTAATGTCCCCCTAGGGGAAGAAAAAACGCGACCGCATCCAAACGCACGCGAACGCTGCTGAACGCGACGCCAGCAAACGCAACGCCTCCAAACGTCCGTCTGAACCAGCCCTAAATTAAAAGTGATTTGCATTTAGCCGAACAAGCCTCACTGTTCATTTTGCATGCTCTCTACTACCCTATATTGCTCTAAGTAAATAAATAACATCCTGTTTCCTTGGTACGTAATTACCTTACTTTAGTGACTGCTTGAACTTTTAAGTCTCTGGCTTAAACTGTTAATTATGTTACTAATTGCAATAAAAAGCCTGCTAACCCTTCATTACAAATTAAACTGATTTTGTCTAATACTATCAATTGTGCTGAGTTGATAATTATACCGCTATAACAGAAAGTAATATAGAAATGTAGTAACTGGAAAAAATACTAACTGACAATAAAAAGGGTTAATTAGGTAAGTAGAAGTGCCTCTGTTTTAAAGACCTGTACAAATTATATTGTTCCAGGTCAAAGACTCTCCATCTCTCCAGTGATATCTTAGCCTAAAGCTGGACAGAATAATGTTATACTGGCCAGCAGTACTGTGTGCAGCTTACATGCTGCATCTAATGTTTTCTCACCAACACCCTACAACATGAAGGGAGTGAATCAGTAAGCAGTTCAATAAGCACTTCTCTTTTACCCTCTAGATTTACTCAGTGTGCAGGTCATGTGACCATGTGACACCAAAAATAAGTACAATAGATGACAGACTCCATTCTCCAGCTTTTCTGCACAATAATACTGTTACATTATGGTCCTTTGGAGCCCCTTACACACTCCAATGAGTCCTGGTTCACCATGAGCTTGCTGGGTAGTCTGTAACTGGGTGTTTCAAGTCCTACCCGATAGAGGCACATTAATCCATGCCATGAACTGATGAGGATCTGAAACAGTCTGCATGCATGCTGGATTATTGTGGCTCTGTACAATTACGGTAACAAACTGAACCATCATTGTATTCCAGCGGTTCTGGAGGTGTGGTTAGCTTTCAGTTACAGGATGATGATTCAGATAAAGCGTGATTTGCATAGTCTGCAGACTTGCATAATCCAACCTTAAACATCGCAAATACCTTCTGTTTTAAGAAGGCACACTTTTGTTTTCCATAGCATTTTAGTAAGAGGGCTTTTAGGACCTTTGTAGCCCCTTACACACTCCTAGGAGTTCTGGCTCACCATGAGCTTGCTGGGTAGTTTGTAACTGTTATATTATTGTGTGTTTATATAGCACTGATTTCTTTTGCAGTCCTTTAATACGTTTATACTCATTTCTCTTACTGTCCCTCAGAGGACCTCACAGTGTAATCCATGCCATAATCATGGTCCATGTACCTACCATAGTTTAAAGGGGAACTTTAGCCAAAAGGTGAAAAAAATAAATCAATAATTACAAATTGAGAAGTTCAAAAACATAAAAGATCAAAGAATCATTGATATTTGCCATGTAAATGGTTCATATTGTTTGATCCACAAACAACTTGCACGTAATCATCTTTACTACTGGCAGACATGAAAAACAGACAGCACCAACTGCGATTATCTATAACTACACCCTGTAACAATGCCATAGGCTAAAAGGTTGTTTATATATATATATATATATATATATATATATATATATATATATATATATATATATACATATGCACAGAGGGAGATACTGGTTGCTTGGCAGTTGGAAACAGCCGTTATTTCCCACAGTTTATCAAGGCTCCCATGGCATGATAGGACTTAGGTCATGACATCACACTGTGGGAGGGGTTTCACCAAAATATCAGCCATACAGACCCCTCTGATTATCTATTTGAGAAAAGGTAAGTATTTCTCACGAGAAAAGGGGTATCAACTTCTGATTGGGATGAAGTTCAATCCTTCGTTACAGTTCCTCTTTAAAGTCAGTTTTGGGAAGGAGCTAATTAACTGACCAATATGTTTTTGAGGTGTGGAAGGATGCCAGAGTGTAGACACAGGGAGAGCATAAAAACACCTGGCTTACATTTGAAGCTGTGACTGTAGCACTAGTGCAAGGAAAGTATGCTAACCACTACACCGATGGTAAAAGGTTTCCTATATGCAGGGCTAGAGTTGCAATAAGGCACCTGATGATAGAAAGGTGGCTCACTCCCCTCAAGAGCGTTCCTCCCTTCTTCCCGATGCATAGTCCTGAACGGAGTGTAAAGGAGAGATTACTCACCCTGGTCTTGCCATTACAGTGACCAGATTTCCCTTTAGTCAGGGACACCTCCAGCTACTTAACCTTCTTGCCGGTTATCCCGAGCTCAGCTCGGGGTAACCTGCGCAGGAGGATTTCTCCGGCCCCGCTGGGACGATTTTCACAATTTGTTTTTACTGCACGCAGCTAGCACTTTGCTAGCTGCGTGCATATCCCGATCGCCGCCGATTCGCCGCTACCCGTGGTGCCGCCCCCCCTCCAGACCCCTTGCGCAGCCTGGCCAATCAGTGCCAGGCAGCGCTGAGGGGTGGATCGGGATTCCCTCTGACGTCCATGACGTCGGTGACGTCATCTCGCCCCGTCGCCATGGCGACGGGGAAAGCCCTGCAGGAAATCCCGTTCTGAACAGGATTTCCTGCTTGCAAAGATCGCCGGCGGCGATCGAAGTAGGTAGGGGGATGCCGCTTGTCAGTGGCTATCATGTAGTGAGCCCTGGGCTCGCTACATGATTTAAAAAACATTTTTTTTTTAAAGTGCTGCGCCGCCCCCTTGCCGTCAGAATTGGAACAGCAAGGGGGTTAAACTAAGAATAGCCCTGGCTACCTAATACTAAGGGGCACCTGTAGCTACGATGGGCAAGGGAACTGAAGAGAAGTGACAGCTGGGCCAGTCAGCACACTTGTGGTGTAGTTCAGCGGGTGTTTGTAAGTTCATGGAGGGTGAAGTGTAGGAATACACCTGTGTGTTATCTTCTGCTGCTAAGAGTATTATTTGTAAATTGTTGTTTTTCAATATATCTACTGTGTATTCTACCAATGGCAGATCAGACGTTTTTGTCTGCATGGATTGCCATTAAGAATTGAACGTAAGGAATAAGGAGTCAGCGACAGTAAAGCAGGCACTGCCTGAATGCATATGCAATAGTAAACAAAGAAATACCATACTGCATCTCCTGCATGCTTACAGCTACTTGTGAGCTACATACAGAGGCTAAATTTTTTTCTCCCATGTCAGTGTTTTGTGATGATGATGATGGTGCTAGGTGAGCCCCAGTACTGGAGTTCCACAACACCGTTATTTCAATAGAATTTTATTAAGTTTTTCAACAAACAAAGAAAGTAAGCAATCCAGGAAGCATCAAGTGCAGTATAAAAAAAATCATACAATGTAGATGTAAATGAAAACTATTAGTCTGCATCACAACTGCAGTTCACCTAAATTAGGGAAAAAGAGATAGATACCGATTACAATCGCTTAGGTATAACAGAGTAGATAGCACATTGTTTCAGAACACGAACGAGTATTACGAAGAGAGTAACAAAACCAAAGGCATTACCGACCTCCATCTGTATAACGGGGAGTTTAAAGGTTACCCGAGGTGACATATGACATGATGAGATAGACATGTGTATGTACTGTGCCTAGCACACTAATAACTAGGCTGTGTTCCGTTTTTTCTTTCTCTGCCTGTGTTTTCCTACTTTGTATTACTCATACAGTTATCATATTTGCTTTTGTGCATAAGTGATAATGGCCTCAATTCACTAAGCTTATCTCCTTTCTTTAATAACATTTATATAGTTATCACCATGGTGATGAGGCATGTAGTACTCAGGAAACATTTGGCCTCAGGCAAACCTAAAGTTAACTCTTCTGTCTTTAAGTTAACTCTTCAATCCTTAAAATAACTACAGAAGTCTTACATTAAAGACAATTAAAGAGAATCTGAAGCCACATAAAAAATGGCTTTTTAGCTTATATTCAGCAGGGGCATGACATTTCCCCCCCCCCCCCCCCCCCGCCAACTCCCCCCTGCAAAATCCACAACTTTCTTGGTTGTGGATTTTTCTGCCCCTGTGCGCTTCTGTGTAAGGCAGGGCTATGAGCTGCAGCAGCGAATCTCTGCCTCTCTCCAGCCCCTCTCAGTCTTCCTTCGCTGAGAGGGGCGGGGGAGAGGCGAAGATCCGCCGCTGACAGACGCGTGTGAGGCAGGGCTGCAGCTCATCGCCCTGCGTTACACGAAAGCGCTCCCCAGGCACCACGGAGGGGATTTGGGGGGTAAAGACCCCTCGTTATGCCGTGGGATAGCAACGTTTAATACTTGCTGAATATAAGCTAAAAAGCCATTTTTTATTTGGCTTCAGATTCTCTTTAACTGCGTGTGAAAATAACTATAGAGAAGGTAACTTACCTACAGAGGAGGTAACTTAACTACAGAGGAGGTAACTTAAGGAATGAAGAGATAAAATAACTCCCTCACTGTGCAAGTTATCTCTTGCCTTATTATCTCCAGCATAATTTTAGTAATTTGAGGCCATAGGCCTCGATTCATCATTGTCTTTGAGACATTTGAGAAATTACCGAATTCGAAGCTTATCAATTTCTAGTTGTATTCATCAAGGTTTTTCCGCATTCGGTGTGAATTCGATAAAATATCGATAACATTTCGGTAACCATTTGGTAATATGTCGATATTTCCATTTACAGCGGTAATTTAACACAAGGCCATAAGATTCCCATGGAATTGTGGGTAAAAGGCAGTCCTTTGAACACTACGTAACAACA
Organism: Hyperolius riggenbachi; assembly: GCF_040937935.1. Lineage (NCBI taxonomy): Eukaryota > Metazoa > Chordata > Amphibia > Anura > Hyperoliidae > Hyperolius > Hyperolius riggenbachi. The sequence continues at coordinate 156,708,515 of NC_090646.1, forward strand.
TTCTGAATAGGGCTTAACACCTGGACCAGGATTCTGGAAGTGACTTGGGACAATCCCACAATTCCGCCAGCTGCGGCTTGATCGGAGCCTTTTTTAAAAAAAATATAGTGCAGCTAGCAAATTAGTTAACCCTGGCACTGCCTGTGTTCTCTTACTGTAACGAAAAATCCGCAACGCCGGATGGATTGCGGAAATATGGTCGCATCCAATCCGGCAAGCGGACTTTCTAACGCAGGATGCAGAAATTCCTCCGCATCCGCTGTGCAAACCCGCTTGAGCACTCTGCTCCAAACTCACCAGCATGTTGCTCACCAGGACTCTGCCATCTTGCCTCTAGGGGGCGGGCGCACCCGACAGACACGCCTTTATACTCTTAGGAAGCGTGTCAGCTGACCTGGAGATCAGCTGACATTTTAGCCTGCTCTGATTGGTTGCTGCCTGGGGTGGAGACTTCTCTCCCAGGCAGTATATAAGGAAGTGCTTTTCAGTCACACTTTGTCTGTGTTTGTGATACCCTGTGTCAGCACTCAGACCTAGTCAGCCTTGTCTCTGATATTGTGTTATATATTGGTTTATTGCCAATATATACACATATTATTACTGTTTGATTTATCGTGTATGATTCTGTGCCTGTCTTGACTACTCCTCTGCTTCCTGATTTTGTACTTCGCCAGCCCGTACCACTATCGACTATTGGCTTGGTTTCCAACTATTCTCTTGTCTCACGTTTCTGTACTGCTGCCGCCTGATCTGTTGCCGAACGTCATTTTGTCTGACCTTTCTCCCTTCAGTGGAACGTCTCCCACTGTAGGGTTCTATCAGAGGCTTGCCTCTTTGAGACGACCGCCACTAGCAAACCCTTGCTGCTAGAGGCCTAGACTCCTCCACTCCGTCCTTTGGAGGATCTCACACACAGGGTTCCCATTCAGAGGTAAGGAATTAAGGTGTGGTGGATATTTCCACAGACTTGAATTAACACTGTATATTATTATTGTTGCCTGCTGTTCCAGCTTGCTGGAGGTTGTATCTCTGCGCCCTATAGAGATACTCTATTGTACCCAGCACCCTCTTGCGTACGATTGTATCGTGTCACGCTATACTTGCATTATTGGTGATTCTGCAGATCACCATATAATCAGGTATAGCATCTGTATTATTGGTGATACTGCAGATCACCAATAATCAGAATAGCGGTGCTTGCTGACACCAATCGTTACACTTACAAGATGATTCAAGAGAGATGCAGATGTCCTGTTATAGCAAATAAATCTATTCTCTTGCAAATTGATATGGTTCTAGACCTTCTTCTTGCCCTTCTGCGCCTTTGAATCATTCTCAGCTGATACATAACCACTTCAAATGGCTCCATCTTCTCTGTCAGCAATGATCTGACAGGAATAACGACAGAGCAGTGAAGGAGATAACTAATCCTGTAACACTAAACCACGCCCACTTTCATTTTCATGAATTGCACCTTGTCTGTTTACAAATTACAAGTTTCCAAAGTGTAGTTTATCTTGCCCTGAAACCTGCCATTGCATTTTATTCAAACTGCTTTTTATTATATATTAACTTCTTCTAATGAGTTTTTCTGAACTGTGTGTGTGTGTCTGAAGCACAGAGAGGTTCACAGAGAGCTCCTTTTCACTTGTTACACTGTGTGTAACATTGGGCTTGATTCACAAAGCCGTGCTAACGGTGCGTTAATGTGCACACTTTTCTGCGTTAGCCACCCACCAAATCTTTACGCGTGAAAACCTTAACGCGCGTCACATTGCATGCTAAACGCATAGCACAGCTGTGCTATGCGTTAGCACGGCTTTGTGAATCAAGCCCACTGTAACAACATTGGAATGCAAACAAAGATACTGTTATCTCCAGTTTGGATGAGGATTTGAAGCTGAATAGCAGGACAAAGTGCTTTGTTTAACCATTTCAGTGATGTTCTGCTAAAAAAAATGGTTTTGGATAGTAGCTTTCAAGCTGTGAGGAATCTTTTAGAGCAAAGTAGAAATGCTGGCTTTCAGACCACTTTAAACATCAGGTATGTAAGTGGCAGTTCCTGTCTGAGTCAAGACTGTGACCCTGACTGATAAGAAATTACAACTATAAAACACTTTCCTACCATGAAAATGGCTTCTGAGAGCAGGAAATAAATAAATAGGGTCAATAGTTCATAGATTTTAACTCTGGCATACTTCAATGAATGTCATTGAGCAAAAATAATAAAATAGTAAAAACTTTAAAAGTAGATTTAAACATAAAATAAAACTGTGGAATATCTTAAAAAAGTCATTTTTAGAATACGGAGGATAGATACAATTGTTTATTTCATTAGTTAATTTTCACCTCGGGTGTCCTTTAACCACTTGAGGACCGCTGTGTTAAACCCCCTAAAGACCAGGCCATTTTTCAGTAAATAGGCCACTGCAGCTTTAAGGACTCGCTGAAGGGCCACACTACTCAGCACACAAGTGCTCCATGATCTTCTGCTAACCCCATTGAAAACCGTTCATGCTAATTGGCGTGGAGGTTTCCTAGGGCTGCTGCCACGTTCACGCCAATCGACGCGGATCGGTCGGCAAGTAGTTAAGGTGAGACCAAACCTAGTAAATAAGTTAAGGACTGGATAGGTAAACCTTTCAATTAGGAGGCGATGATCATAGCAGTGATGAAAAAAAGACCACATTTGGAAGTAAGGGATGTGTGTGTGTGTGTGTGTGTGTGTAGTGTGTGTGTGTGTTGTGTGTGTGTAGTGTGTGTGTAGTGTGTGTGTGTGTGTGTGTGTGTGTAGTGTGTGTGTGTGTGTGTGTAGTGTGTGTGTAGTGTGTCGTGTGTGTGTGTGTAGTGTGTGTGTCGTGTGTGTGTGTGTGTGTGTGTGTGTGTGTGTGTGTGTGTGTAGTGTGTGTGTGTGTGTGTAGTGTGTGTGTGTAGTGTGTGTGTGTGTGTGTGTAGTGTGTGTGTAGTGTGTGTGTAGTGTGTGTGTGTGTGTGTGTGTAGTGTGTGTGTAGTGTGTCGTGTGTGTGTGTGTAGTGTGTGTGTCGTGTGTGTGTGTGTGTGTGTGTAGTGTGTGTGTCGTGTGTGTGTGAGTGGGATGGAGGTAAAGGGGGAGTTCTTATAGATGTCAAGACATCCCAGAGCCCTGTTTAGTGATCCACTATACCGAACTAAATGATAAACTCAGACCACCGCAATTGTTTTGCACCTCTCACTATACCTCCTTCATGTAACAGAACAGACTGCTTCTTTGCTGCTCTTTTGCACACTGGTTGCCCTCTATAATCACCATTGATCATTCTTCATGAGCCTGTGTACGGACCTTAATTCTCTCCATGCCTAAATTGTTTTGCTTGATTGTTTTTTTGCAGTGGATGAGACTTTAACAGATCCCACAGCCAGCTGATTTGTCATTACAGTAGGGTGTTGGTCATCCGTCATAGGCAGGGACTGCCTGATATGTGTTATCTTCGGTTGCTTGAGTGATCAAGCAACTGGGCCTCAACATAACATTCCCCCTTCACCCCCCCCCCCCCCCCACCAGCACATGCAGCAAGCATCAGAAACCACTTACAACTGTGGGTCAGGTGACACATTAGGAGAAAAGCAAGGATGCAGTTGATTGGCAGGCGGCGCTGCAGAAAGTAAGGAGTACCAGCACCCAGAGCTCTTGTAAGTGGATTCTGTTGTATGATGCTCAGCAAAATGAAAGCGGCAGGCCCCCATGGCTCTTCCGCTAACAGCCCAGTTGAGGCTGCCGATTGGTAGAGTCCCTGATAACTGGTACTCTACTGTATTAAGACTACTGGAATAGCAACACTGAGTACCTGTGTGAAAGCCATGCCAAAACACGCTGCCTTTGTTATGTTTTGATCCTGTCAAGTCAAAGTCCGTTCTCTGGATATCTTTATAGGTCCTAATAGGAATATAAAGCACCCAGGTAACAAGCTAATGTGAAGAAAGCCAATTGAAATAGATTGTTAGTATTCCCACTGAATGAGTACATGATTCATGGAAAGCCGTATGCTGTAGCTAGATAGGTGATGTAATAAACATGTCTTTTGTGATGGAGAATGAATGAGAACACATTTATCTATGTTACTGTTAAAGGACGTAGAATATGTTCTTAATTCTGGTTTGCCTGGGGAACACAGAGAGAGCTTCAGTGTAGAATATCTTCTAGCTCCGTACCATTTACTTCATTTATATGAGCTTCCAAGCATCCCTGTTTTTCGTTCCTAAATGCAAATACTGTCTTTACTATACTGCCGTTCCTTTGTCAGCTGCAAGTCTGGGATTTGTGAGCGCTGTGATTCTGTTGCCATGGAAACACTGAATTGCCTCTATATTTAGAGCTTTGAAGCAAAAGACGAGATTGAAAGTTTATTTTCACAGATCTTTGTGAAGCCCTGCAATATCTGAAATATTCATGAAAATGAATTCTAAAACAGGGCTCTTTTTCAAATGAATGTAGGCTGCGTGGGAGTATTAAAATACCATGATCACGGAAGTCTCTTCGTATGAATAAATATGGCCAATAGGATGTTATTGCAATAGGAGTCCTGTGCAGTGAGTGTTTTCTTTTAGCTGTTGTGCTTCATCCTGAGCATCTTATTATTGAATATTCTGGGATCGGATTTATTTACAAATTTGCACAGTTTGAGATGAGCAGCTGGAGGAGATGAGGACATCGGAAGTCGAATCACCCTGGTTTCTTCACTTTGTATTCTGGGGTAGACTGAATTGGTCACAGCTTAATGCCCACGGGTTATAATGAAGGAAAGGGGGTAGTTCTTCAGTCTGATGCTATACTGGTGAATGGTTGGGCTCACTCCACACCACACTTTGAGGCGGAGTGTAAATCATTTTGCATTCAAAATCACATTGACTTTTGTATAAGGTATTTTCTTTTGCATGGTATCCACAAATGTACATTTCCCCATTTAGTTTCTTATGTTGCAGCTGCACCGTTCAGGGTGCATAATAATACCACTGTACCCTGTGCGCTTTGGAAAGTTACAGGAGGCCATAACAATAAGATCAGTACTAGATGACCTGGTGTATACAAAAAAAAATGCACCTGGAAAAAAGGGAGCAGGGGATTTCCGCTAGTAGAATATTGTTAAAGCTAGCTATAGTCTACTACTGAATTTCGATAGTAAAGAATTGTTAATCTATGACTAAACCTAACCCTACTCTCACACAGAACCCTCCCTTTCTCGATGTCTGACAGAGAACTCTACCTATGCCTAACCCCTAACCCTTGCCTAATGCTTATCCACCTGCTCCTGGTGGCAAGTAACCCTAAAATCCCCTCCCCCTCCCCACACGTACACATACCCCACAATAAGATTTGGGCGCCGGGAGGCTCCTGATAAAATAGCAGGTGCTTACTGAGTCTTCCCACTATGCAAATTTGGCTTTGCATAGCGAGTGCTCCAAAAAGCACACACGTCCACACAGGTTGATGTTTTAGTTACAGGGTACCAGGTTTGAAACAGGAAAAAAGGCCAATGCCATAGGCTCACATTATAAAAGCTGCAGTTTGCAGCACTGAGAGGAAACTTGGGCGGAGGGAGGTGCCTGATAACATAGCAGATGCCAAATCTTTGCCGCTATGCAAATTGTGGAGCCCTCGCTATGCAAATTTTGTTGGTGCCTCCATGTGCCCAAATTTCCTCCCATTGCCGCAAATCATGGCTTTTAGAATGGGAACCTATGGTAGCACGCTTTCTTCAAAGGTGCCTGCGGTGCCCCTTTTTCCTATTTAGGACCTGGTACCCCATAACTCCAGAAACAACCTGTGAGGATGTGTGTTTTTTTTGGGTAAAAATTCTACTCTTTCTTTCATGACTTAACTGGGTAGTCTGTAACAACTGCTTGTACTGTTGGCATGACTCTACCTCCTGTCAGTGGATGCAAAACTTAAGCCTTTACAGCATCATGGTAATACATAAATAGTATACCCGCAATTGTGAAAAGAATCGCACACTACACCGCCCCTGCTGCACAAAGCCTGTGCACGTGCCACTGCCGTCAAGCCATCAGAGCATTGTTCCATCTTTGCCAATAGAATAAAATAGCTTGTTTTACTTGGTGGTGCCTGCCTTCCCTTCATTTATAGCTTTACTTCACATGATAAAATTGACCCTACCTACTGACGGCATGCACTTTAAAACCTAGGTCTCCTTTGCAGTTTTGCGTTTTGTTAATGTTTCCGGAATAAAAATTGGCATGCTAATGAAGGTTAATGGCCTTGCTTCCATGACATGAAAATATTTGTTGTCTGCCTTTTTTGGTATGCCTTACTATTTTGTGTCTGAATTGCGCATAATGATGCTCAGTGGCTCTGCATTTGAAATATGAAATTCTGTATATTTTGCAAAGAAGAAGCAAGCTTTCATGCATGCTTGCCTCATCTCAAAATTTGCATAAAATCTGCAAATGTTTCTTTCTTGCTCTGTGAAATTTCTCTTTCAAATTCTCACATGTGAAACAGAAGCATGTCGTAGAAACTTAGCCTTATTTTGTGCAGTTGTTACATTTATTTGAAGTGTGCCTTGTGTAATGGTCTTTTTTGTTTGTCAGTAGAAAAAGAAAAGCAATGGGAAGTCACATGTAACGAGAGCTGTGAGTTTCTTAGCCCAGTGCCGATAGCTTTCCAATGATTGTTTACTGTATTTGTTCCTGGTACACCATTTGATTCTGGTCACCAATAGATGAACATGAGAGATGGGCTTTGGACCTCTGTCTCTCATTAGCACCTTCTAGTGGTGGCTGGAGTCAGCCGGTTAGCTAAAAGTATGTATTGTGCTTCGGGAAGCTGCTATGCACATACGATAAAACTCACACTATTTAAAGGAGTACTGTAATGAAAATTAAAAAAGAGAGTTTAGCTTACCTGGGGCCTCTACCAGCCCCCTGTAGACATCCTGTGCCCGTGGTGGGACAAAACAATCCCCCAGTCCCCAGCCACGGCTTGCCTTGCATGCTATGACTAAGAACCAGTGTGTGTCTGAAACATGTTAGTGAACTTTTAGCTGTGTGACCTGTAGTCAATAAAGATTTTAATACTTTTTTGGAACATTGAGCGGAACTTCATCTTTTTTATTCAAAAATTAAAAGGCTAGCGCTTTGTGGTACAGTGGCTTGCAAAAGTATTCGGCCCCCTTGAAGTTTTCCACATTTTGTCACATTACTGCCACAAACATGCATCAATTTTATTGGAATTCCACGTGAAAGACCACTACAAAGTGGTGTACACGTGAGAAGTGGAGCAAAAATCATACATGATTCCAAACATTTTTTACAAATAAATAACTGCAAAGTGGGGTGTGTGTAATTATTCGGCCCCCTGAGTCAATACTTTGTAGAACCACCGTTTGCTGCAATTACAGCTGCCAGTCTTTTAGGGTATGTCTCTACCAGCTTTGCACATCTAGAGACTGAAATCCTTGCCTATTCTTTGCAAAACAGCTCCAGGTCAGTCAGATTAGATGGACAGCGTTTGTGAACAGCAGTTTTCAGATCTTGCCACATATTCTCGATTGGATTTAGATATGGACTTTGACTGGGCCATTCTAACACATAGATATGTTTTGTTTTAAACCATTCCATTGTTGCCCTGGCTTTATGTTTAGGGTCATTGTCCTGCTGGGAGGTGAACCTCTGCCCCAGTCTCAAGTCTTTTGCAGTCTCCAAGAGGTTTTCTTCCAAGTGTGCCCTGTATTTGGCTATCCATCTTCACATCAACTCTGACCAGCTTCCCTGTCCCTGCTGAAGAGATGCACCCCCGAGCATGATGCTGCCACCACCATATTTGACAGTGGGGATGGAGTGTTCAGAGTGATGTGCAGTGTTAGTTTCCCGCCACACATAGCGTTTTGCATTTTGGCCAAAAAGTTCAATTTTGGTCTCATCTGACCAGAGCACCTTCTTCCACATGGTTGCTGTGTCCCCCACATGGCTTGTGGCAAACAGCAAACGGGGCTTCTTATGCTTTCTGTTAACAATGCCTTTCTTCTTGCCACTCTTTCATAAAGGCCAACTTTGTACAGTGCATGACTAATAGTTGTCCTATGGACAGAGTCTCCCACCTGAGATGTAGATCTCTGCAGCTCGTCCAGAGTCACCATGGGTCTCTTGACTGCATTTTTGATCAGCGCTCTCCTTGTTCGGCCTGTGAGTTTAGGTGGATGGCGTTGTCTTGGTAGGTTTACAGTTGTGCCATTCTCCTTCCATTTCTGAATGATTGCTTGAACAGTGCTCCATGGGATGTTCAAGGCTTTGGAAATCTTTTTTTAGCCTAAGCCTGCTTTAAATTTCTCAATAACTTGATCCCTGACCTGTCTTGTGTGTTCTTTGGACTTCACGGTGTTGTTGCTCCCAATTTTCTCTTAGACAACCTCGGAGGCCCTCACAGAGCAGCTGTATTTGTACTGACATTAGATTACACACAGGTGCACTCTATTTAGTCATTAGCACTCATCAGGCAATGTCTATAGGCAACTGACTGCACTCAGATCAAAGGGGGCCGAATAATTATGCACACCCCACTTTGCAGTTATTTATTTGTAAAAAATGTTTGGAATCATGTATGATTTCCGTTCCACCTCTCATGTGTACACCACTTTGTTTTGGTCTTTCATGTGGAATTCCAATAAAATTGATTCATGTTTGTGGCAGTAATATGACAAAATGTGGAAAACTTCAAGGGGGGGGGGGGGGGGTGAATACTTTTGCAACCCACTGTATAGTCTTTGTTTCTAGTAGAATAGGATCACTTAAATCACAAACTATGGGTGGAGTTTGGAACACACACTCCCCCCTATGTGGGTAGACTCACCAAATGACACGGCCTAGAGGGCCCGACAACGCCTCAGGGGTATAAGGCCACCCCTCAGCCACACAGGCAATAACTGCTGGGCACTTGCCAACCACTCCAGGTGATAGGTCACTGACTGTGACAAATTTGTAGTCCACTCCACATTGTGATGACCTCCAGAGAAATAAAAACGCCTCACATGGCGTAAAAGTATAAGGGATAACACCCGCGTTTATTTAAAAATTAGGCAAAGTTCATAGGAACAGTTAAAAAATAAATGAAAGATGCGCGGCTTGGTATAGTGGGCATACACGTTAAGCCAGGAGCAAGTTTACAAACCGCTCAAACTCACGCCAGCTCTGGCCACACTCAAAATCCACCGCTCGTGATCACGTGTACAGATCGTCACCGCGTCCGGTGACGTCACACGTTGCGCCGCTCCGTAGCTCCGCCCTCCGCCACTGTCATTTCCATCCAGGGAGTGCTTTTTAAAATAAAGAAATTCCTAAAAATCCCCCATAAGATGATAGATTAGCCCAAAACCTATGAAATCTGTCACATTTCTGCGACCTACTGTAAGTGACAGGTACATCGCAAAAAATAATTTATAGTGGATTTTACTCTGGGAGAAATGTACAACTAAAATATATTTTAAATTGTACACATTTTTGCAATAGTTGTCCTTTGAGCAGGTTTTCTATTGCTTCTGTCAACTGTTGCTAGTAGAAGTATGCATAAGTGCACTCTTACCAAAATGCACCTCTACATTAAATTCATGAAAGAATCAACAGCCATCAGAACTTCTTGTACGTAACAAGGTATTTATATTATATCCGTCAGTCTTTTCATCCTATTTCTGTTTTCCTTGTTCTGGTTATTTCTGCAAATAATGCCATAATTGTAGAAGTATGCAGGCTTGTTGTGATTTCCCGCCAGGGATCGCTGTGCCTTTGTTACTTTTCTTGCAGTACATGTGTTGTTTATCAGGAAAGTGCTATACAGTAAGCGGCATGAATGTGCACTATTTAGCTTTGATTTGATGTGGAGAACCTTATTGTGTGCTTCAGCTAGATCTCATGTTGCACTGTGGAGCCCTTTTTAGTTCGTATTTCTCAATCTATAAACAATTTGGAGCCCAATCTGTAGGTGGTACCGCATAATGTGGTTATAATTGCAATGTAGAGAGCATCATTGTTTCATAAAATCAGGCTCCCTGTGTAATGACTGGATTAAGCAGAACTTCATACAGGCTCATTATTAAAGAAGGATCTTTCAAATGGAACTTTTGTTTAAATAATTTGTTTTTTAATAGTGATCCAATGACAAACTGTGGAGTATGGTGCCAAGCTTACAGTGTGTGGGAGATCTGGACCTAATTAATAGCTAATCATTCTTTGTAGTCGCTGATCCAAACAGTAGAATTAAACCGATGTGATGCTGATAGTTCTACTGCAGATGGAAGAGGATTGATTGCCAATGAGAACGGCCTTTTTTTCCATCATGGCTAATAAATAATCAATAGTTTTGGTACTGATTGTTTGGCTCTTGAATGGTTTTGGTTCTTACCGTTTTGGCTCTTACCGTTTTGGCTCTTTCTTGTTTATTCATGCTGGTCAAGATTGTTAAAAAGAAGCTTACTACCTGTTGGGTCACAACGCTGTAAATGCAGCTCTGTGCTCTCCTTTGGTTATTTGCATAAAGGGGGCGGGGAGCAGGTGGAGGAGAGCCAGTGAGAGGCTCTTAGAGGTGGGGAAGGGGCGTTATGCTTGAGTTCCTCTCCTGAGAGGCACGCCCCTTCCACATTACTCTGCCAACAGGCTCCTTGTTTCCAGGGGTGGGGGGGGCTAGAACGGGCGGGGTGGCGGGGAGGCTGTCAGTGGAGCAGAGGGCACACAGAGGCATGTCCTTCAGCTGGGAACAAACCTCTGTGTCCTTTTTTTAACGTTACAAACCACCTTGGGTACACTTAAACCAAACTTGAAATATTTGAGCTGTTTTCTTGATAATAGACAGAAGATTACATCTTGATAACTCTCATCATGCAATGTTGAGATCCATTTATGGTTCTCATTACTCTCCTAAATGAGTTTCTGCTTTCTTTTCATGTTAGTTTGAGCTTCAGCCATTAGCTCCAGTTTCCTTACGAAAACGTGTTGGTATGTAAATTGTCATCTTACTAACCTGACCCTAGTCCAAATTTAGTGTGCAGTAGAAAGGTCTGGCAGTTTTTTTTTCATATCCATACCCTGGGAAGAAATCCCAACAGATGGTCACAATGGATCAAGCATCCAATGGGTCATTAAAAGTTGGCAGCACTACAGAGACAGAAAGGCAGAGAGACACTAAAGCTAGACAATGACTAGATATTAGGTCAGGGGCTCTGAAATGTTTCCCAACCTTTGGTGACATTCCTGGTCCTCATCACTATGTATAAAGCATAAAAATAAAGTAGTTCAATTGGCACTGCATTGATCAGTTCTCGTGTTTCTCAGCTCTAGTTCTGAGCATCTGAACAGGTCCAATCTTCGAATGTTTCTTTACATTATACAAAAAATGGTACATACGTATTATTCCATTGAGCAAGTTTGGCAGACCCCTGTTAAAATTCTGTTTACTCCCCTGGCAACATCTAACCATTGTTTGGAAAGCAGTCCTGGCTTTCTGTTGTACTAGGTCCCAAGACTGTGTGATGCCCCATTCACAAATTAGGGTGTTATGTAGGAAGGATTTCTTCTGCACTTGGCTGCCCCCCTTGCCAGTAAGACACGCAGAGAGAAGAGACTAGAGTGCATTGCTGGTCTGGTCCTTCTTCCACTATAATGAGCAATGCTGGGCACTCGAGACTTGTGAAGACTCCAATTCATGGTGAGGAGCAGCAAAAAGACTTCCTCTGCTGATCACCATTTTGGGTTTGTCCAGGATAATCATGTCGGGTTCGTCCAGTACTGCTCTTAAAGGGATCCCGAGGTGAGAGGAATATGGAGCCTGCCATATTTATTTCCTTGTAAACAGTGCCAGTTGCCTGGCAGTCCTTCTGATCTTCTGGCATAAGTAGTGGCTGAGATAAAACCCTGGAACAAGCATATGGCTAATCCAGTAAAACCTGCGTCAGCTGAAAACCTGATCTGCTGCATACTTGTTCAGGATCCATGACTAAAAGTATTAGAGACACAGGATCAGCAGGACTGCCAGGCTACTGGTATTGTTTAAAAGGAAATAAATATGGCAGCCTCCATATCCCTCTCACCTTTAATGCAAGCCAGGTGCAGGGACCACTCTCCTTCAACACTCTTTAAATCAGGAACAGTGCATCACACTGACCCAGAGCCTGCTGCAAACAAAAGTCAAAGACTCTTGGCTTTCCATCGACGAATTGGGTAAAAAGGGCGCAGTAGCCCTTATGGAAAAAAGGCGCCTGCATAGGTGCCTATGATAAAAGCTGTGATTAACGGCAGAAAACGGAAATTTGGGTTCATGGGGTGTCAGGCATCTGCAGGTGCCGAAACTTCAATTTTTTCCACAAATCACAGCTTTTACACTACAGCTAACATAAATTTGGGTGCCTGGAGGCTCCTAACTATCGGGAAACAGTGCAAATATTTGCAACCATTGGCCCCGATAGAATTGCGGGTGGCGGGGGAAGCATAAATGCAAATTGTAGCATTGCATAGCGGGCGCTCCTCTCGGTGCCCAAATGTAACATGTTAGCCGCATATGAAGCTTTGCGTGGGGAGGGGGGGTAGGGGTAGTTATCATGGGGGGGGGGGGGGGGACTTAAGGTTAGGCACCACTGGGGGAGGGTCTTAGGTTTAGGCATCACCAGGGGGTCTTAGGGTTAGGCACCACCAGTTAAGGGTTCGGTGTGAGAGTAGGGTTAGGTTTAGCTTTAGTAAAATATCCGTAAATATTACCCATATTTTACAATAGAATCCAGCAGTAGAATATTGCTAATTGTAATGTTATACTACTAGCGGCAATCCCATGTGCCCTTTTTTCTAGGTGCTGTTTATTTCATGTATGCTTCCATCGATGCCTTACTGTTACCAGGAGAGTAATAAAATTTCAACAGTAAGCTGCCAAACTCTGTCAATCGTAAAATATGTACCGGTAAGTACCTAAAATTAAAACCAATGTACTGCAATAAGCACATAACCTATGGTGGATTCTTGAGGACCGGTGTTAAGAAACACTGATCTATTTTTGCTGTCCAGCACCCAGACCCCTTATATATCCACCTAAGAAGATGATTGGCTCTTTCTTCAGACAGCCTTGCCAACTCTATTTCACACCCATCCACCATGTAGAACGATGCACAGCATGATAGAGAATATATGACTCATCCACTATGCAAGTGTAATTGTAGAATCTTGCCTCATTTCACCACATATGTGTACTGTAGTTTAATGGATATCTTGTTTATGTAGCCCTGTGTACTACAAAGATTTAGTAAAACAAAACCAAGATTGTATAATATAATTTGTATAGTGTAAGTTGTATGAGGAATTGATATGTTATTGTCACACACAGTGATGAATCCTTGTGGTGGGGAGGTTGGGGTGTGACTGGGTATGGGGAAGCTGTCATAGTCTCAGCATGGGAAGCAGGCATAGCAGTGCTGTGGTGGTTTATCGACCAATAGTAGCAAAGGTCTAATAAACAATACGTTGTCAAGTGACTTTTGATAACTTTAGGGAGACACGGCTATCAATGTAGGTGGCAAATTAGATGTGATTTAGTGCTATTCTAATAAGTTCATATTAAACTACTCATTTAGTGTTTGAGTTCTGAGTCCATTTTACAAATAAAATTTTTTTTTAAAGAATAGGAATATCTTCTTAAAATGGTCACTTTATCCTTGTATAAATGTTGGATTTTTGTGCACTTTGAAGGAGATATTGCTGCGGGGGGTATCATTTATAGAAGTAATGAATGGGTAGAAGTGGGAGCAGTGAAAGAACATTCGCTTACAAAGGTATTAACAATACAGAAAGTCGGGCCACTGTGTTCCCTTTTTACTATGATAGAACTCAAATGGAAAAAATAATCAAATTATGGCTTTCTTGCTGGCAGAATGAAAAGTTTGTTCAAGATGCAAATACGACAAATTCATTACTCTACAGTTTTATCACATATGGCTATACAGACCTGCAACAAGAATTGCATAGATCATGCTGTAGCGTATAATGTAATGCAAAGGGTGCACACCTCTCTCCCCACATCCAAATATGCCAAAGGTGTCCAAACTTTTTAAGGCCAAGAGCCATATCGCCACTCTCGAGAGTACTAAGGGGGCTGAACTAGCAAAACGAAACACATTTTTTGCGGATTGCTGTTAGGTACACTATGCCGGTGACATTTTGTCAAATAAAACATTTTCACAGGAAATAACCTATATACGATGTGCAGTTAGCACAGTGGCAGCTGCTAATCAGTGGCTGTTACTGCTGCTGGCACAGTGGCAGCTGCTTATCAGTGGCTGTTACTGCTGCTGGCACTGTGGCAGCTGCTAATCAGTGGCTGTTACTGCTGCTGGCACAGTGGCAGCTGCTAATCAGTGGCTGTTACTGCTGCTGGCACAGTGGCAGCTGCTAATCAGTGGCTGTTACTGCTGCTGGCACTGTGGCAGCTGCTAATCAGTGGCAGTTACAGCTGCAGGCACTGTGGCAGCTGCTAATCAGTGGCTGTTACTGCTGCTGGCACAGTGGCAGCTGCTTATCAGTGGCTGTTACTGCTGATGGCACTGTGGCAGCTGCTAATCAGTGGCTGTTACTGCTGCTGGCACAGTGGCAGCTGCTAATCAGTGGCTGTTACTGCTGCTGGCACTGTGGCAGCTGCTAATCAGTGGCAGTTACAGCTGCAGGCACTGTGGCAGCTGCTAATCAGTGGCTGTTACTGCTGCTGGCACTGTGGTAGCTGCTAATCAGTGGCTGTTTCTGCTGCTGGCACAGTAGCAGCTGCTAATCAGTGGCTGTTACTGCTTCTGGCACTGTGGCAGCTGCTAATCAGTGGCAGTTACAGCTGCAGGCACTGTGGCAGCTGCTAATCAGTGGCTGTTACTGCTGCTGGCACAGTGGCAGCTGCTAATCAGTGGCTGTTACTGCTGCTGGCACTGTGGCAGCTGCTAATCAGTGGCAGTTACAGCTGCAGGCACTGTGGCAGCTGCTAATCAGTGGCTGTTACTGCTGCTGGCACTGTGGTAGCTGCTAATCAGTGGCTGTTTCTGCTGCTGGCACTGTAGCAGCTGCTAATCAGTGGCTGTTACTGCTTCTGGCACAGTGGCAGCTGCTTATCAGTGGCTGTTACTGCTGCTGGCACTGTGGCAGCTGCTAATCAGTGGCTGTTACTGCTGCTGGCACAGTGGCAGCTGCTAATCAGTGGCTGTTACTGCTGCTGGCACTGTGGCAGCTGCTAATCAGTGGCAGTTACAGCTGCAGGCACTGTGGCAGCTGCTAATCAGTGGCTGTTACTGCTGCTGGCACTGTGGTAGCTGCTAATCAGTGGCTGTTACTGCTGCTGGCACAGTGGCAGCTGCTAATCAGTGGCTGTTACTGCTGCTGGCACTGTGGCAGCTGCTAATCAGTGGCTGTTACTGCTGCTGGCACAGTGGCAGCTGCTAATCAGTGGCTGTTACTGCTGCTGGCACTGTGGCAGCTGCTAATCAGTGGCAGTTACAGCTGCAGGCACTGTGGCAGCTGCTAATCAGTGGCTGTTACTGCTGCTGGCACTGTGGTAGCTGCTAATCAGTGGCTGTTTCTGCTGCTGGCACAGTAGCAGCTGCTAATCAGTGGCTGTTACTGCTTCTGGCACTGTGGCAGCTGCTAATCAGTGGCAGTTACAGCTGCAGGCACTGTGGCAGCTGCTAATCAGTGGCTGTTACTGCTGCTGGCACAGTGGCAGCTGCTAATCAGTGGCTGTTACTGCTGCTGGCACTGTGGCAGCTGCTAATCAGTGGCAGTTACAGCTGCAGGCACTGTGGCAGCTGCTAATCAGTGGCTGTTACTGCTGCTGGCACTGTGGCAGCTGCTAATCAGTGGCTGTTACTGCTGCTGGCACTGTGGCAGCTGCTAATCAGTGGCTGTTACTGCTGCTGGCACTGTGGCAGCTGCTAATCAGTGGCAGTTACAGCTGCAGGCACTGTGGCAGCTGCTAATCAGTGGCTGTTACAGCTTCTAGCCCCTGCATGCGGTACTGCACCTACAGCCTGTTGGCCTGCATGAAATTAACAATTGTAGAGAGCTTTGGGGGCCACCAGAAATGGCTTGCTGGACTGAATTTGTCCTCTGGGCTGGACATGCCAGGAATATGCAGATTGGCTATTGCCAAGCCCAAATACCTACTCCAGCACCGGGTCCTCTCGTCTTCTCTTCACTGTGGCCAGTCAGCATGCAGCAGCATCCTTCTGGCTATTGAGAAACGATGAAGCATGTTATTAGGCTGTAGTGAAGAAGGGGAGAGGACCAATCACTGGATCAGGTATATGTGCTTCGCTGTGACAACTCTGCATGTTCACAATATGCAGTACAGAAGTATGTGCAACATACTGGCAGCATAGAAGAATGGTGTTTGTAATTGGTGCTAGCTGGAACGGCTTTAAGTCTAGAAGAATGCATTAGTCTAGGTTGGGAATATGATCAAGAAGCTATTCGACTGCCCAGATAATAATCAGGATAAAGGTGTTTGCATGATTGTTCCCTCTATGATTGATCACTATAACAAATGGGTAAAGGGTCTGGTAGAAGGCCTCTGTACTCATAAGTGTAGATGGGGTTGCTTGTTTGATAACTCTGCTATTGGGAGAGATGTATAGTACCATAAAATCTTGTTTTTTTTATTACTAAGTACCACACCTGGCCAAAGATAAGAGCTCCCATGCTGAGCAGCCGCCAGTAGGCATCATGCTTTGTGGGGGAGATCACTTGCAAGGCACTTCTCGCCTATGGACAGGCATAAGGAAGCTGGTAGCTTGAGTTGAGGGAGACAAGTATGTTTGCTGGGGCTTTCTCTGCTCATTACCGATTGCTATAGCCGGGAGGTTGGATTTAGTATAATGTACCTCCAGGAGAAAACCCTCTAGTCTTTTTTTTTTTAATCCTATCTTTAAGCTGAATTAGTTCAGTGTCTTGGAAAGCTTTTGCTAGTGGGGACCGTTGGTAGCATGAATGGCCACAACACAGAGTGAGAAGTGCTGCGTATTATTGAATGGGCTTGTGCACAAGTTAAATATCTGTCTGCACTCAGCCATAATTTGCTATGCATTTTTATGCACATGTATTGGAGTGCTAAACGATTCATTTTTTCTATGCTTCTAGTAAAGTTTACTACAGTTGTTTCAGGGGATTTGTCCTTTATCAGTGCATGGTTTGGGTGTGTATGATATGTGAGAGCAGCCAGGCATGGTGGCATGACAAGTCATGGTTATCCAGTACCACCAGAATTGTATGTAGTGGGCTGTGTAATAAAAACATTACTCTACCTTAGTAAAAAAAAATATCTATACATTTTCCCATGTCTGTACAGACGTATGACCCAGTGGGGTTGATTCGTCAGTAAAACAAAGTAGGAGCTACCATTTACCACTACAGCTTTGCTGAGATTACTATAAAAAGTGATTCATTCCACAGGAAAGAGTGGTCCAATACATCCTTATGTATGCTGGCTTGGCTTATGCATATTTGGGAGTTGTCATTCCCATGTCAGAAACGTGAGAGATACACGGGACAGGATATTTCAGTGGGGAAATGGAGAGTCTCTTTAAGCGTATATACGGTAAGCTGAAGAGGCAGCTCTATTGACTCCATAAAGTTCTGAGTCGTGCATAAAATCAGTACTGCATAGGCCAGTACAGGAAACATATAGAATATACGTTAACTTCTTTAATATCCAAAGAACATATGTGTTAAACTACTTTAATATCCAAAGCACATTGTAAGGTATATGGGTCCCTAAAGTGTACAGTATATTTAGCTTGCCAACATTCTGGTGCGTTTTCCATCTACAGAAGAACTGGAACATAAAAAAGAAGAAAACAGAGACCAAATAACATTTCTTGTTGGCCAATATTAAAATGATGTGACTTCCGGCTGCTTAGAAAAGTCTCTTTAGGTGAATTCTCCAACTGTCTGCATTTTTTCATTCAGCTCGTTCACAAGGGCCCATATGCAATTCACTTTCTCTCCTAGGAGAGCATTTTTCATCTTCTCTTTGAAATAACTTTTCAGCATTTTCCAATTGAAAAAGTATCTGAAAGTAGGTGAAAAATGGATACAATTATTTTAAAAATGTTTTTGCTTGTTGTGAAAATATCACCTTGGAGAAAACTTAGGAGAAAAAGTGAATTGCATATGGGCCCAGTTTTCTCCAAGGTGATATTTTCACAACTTGTAAATAAAATACCTTTTAAACTATCAGCAAGCAAGAAAATACTCAAAATAATTTTGATAGTACTTTTTCACCTACTTTTTGGTACTTTTTCCGCTACAAATTGCTAAAAAGTTATTTTAAATCGAAGATGAAAAATTATCTCCTAGGAGAAAACTCAGGAGAAAAAGTGAATTGCATATGGGCCATTGTCTTTAAAATGCCCTTTAAACCACCAGCAAGCTAGAAAATACTTAGCCTCACTAGGGGTATGATTATTTACGGAGCGGCACGGATTTACGGATTATCTATGGAGAGGCACATATTTATGGGCACTTGGAATCCAGAAGATTCCTGAAGCCTCCCGCAGCAACAGATGTGAGTAGTCTTCAATCCATTGGTCAGGAGATACGGTGCTGGAATACAGGGATCGTAGGAGGAACGGTAAGGCTCTATAGGACCCAGAGCCTTCCCTCTGTTTTTTTTTATTTTAATTACACTTCAGACTCACTTTAAGAGCTAAAAACCAAAACACTTGTGTCTGGCTGAACTTGATAACAGTTTTAGTGCATCACACCGCATAGTTTCCCCCTCTGTGCTTTGGGTAAGGAACAAAGCCAGTTCTGTTGAGAATGACATTCCCAAAATATTCATGCAAGAATCAAGGGCAGAATGCAGAGCACAAACATTTGAATAGTTGGTAAGCAAAAGTTCCAAGATTTGATCAATTCAGTTTTTAATTATAGGTCACTGATAGTCAGACAGGCTATACGGAAAGCAGTGCTGATCCATTTCTGTTTGTAGCTTTACACATAAAAAAAGACAAAAAAAATGGTCATAGCAACTTTTACATACAGTATAAGTCATCTAAAGAGCTCAGTTTATTTTTGTGTATGTTTATCTTTGCTCCTGGTTTATGCATGAACAGCAGCTAGAAATCAAAGGGTCACAGATATCTGCAGCCATCTGTCTTCTCTCTGTTTTAAGCATCCAGGACCGGTTCCCATTGAGAGTCTGATTTCATATTTCCTGAAGGTTTTTAGGAAATGACTGAAGTTTAACATTAAAGCAAATCTAACCTGAAAATAAAGTATGAGATAATTGTATATGTAGTACTAATGGTATATAGAGCATCAGAAACATTGAACTGAGTCTCATATTTTAATTTTCAGTTTCAGGGCTGCATTTTTAGGACGGAATTATAAACAGCAGCCATTACAGTCTGATGTAAAATCTGCTCCATTTAGTTGCTAAACAAACAGAAGCAACGAGCCATCAAACTTTAGCACCCAAACCTTATCAGCAGCATTTCCACAGATAGATAACAGTGTTTTTACTTCAATTTACTTTTCAGAACGTCAGGCTAAATTTGACTTTGTGTTTGTTTGCCTCATTTACATCGATAACAGTACTAGTTTAACCACTTCGGGACCGGCCGCCTAACCCCCCTTAAGGACCAGGGCATTTTGCGGTGGAGGGGGTGCGCGCGTTTGGGGGGGTCGGGTGGCCGGATCCCCTCTGTGACTGGCTGGGCAGTGCCCCCCCCCCCCCCCATGGTGGCAAGTGTCCCCCCTGTAGCTGGCAGCCATCACTCACCTTCCAGGCTCTAGCGATGAGCCGCAGAAGCCACCTCTTCTCCGGCCGGCATCTCCGCTCCAAATGACGCTCAGGTCGGGTCGCGGCTTGATGACGTCATCAAGTCGGGACCCGGCGCTGATGTCAGACGAAGCAGAGATGCCGGCCAGAGCAGAGGGGGGCGCCGATCGTCGCTGGAACGGCAGGGAGGTGAGTGGATCCTCTTCTTTTCCCCCCTGCCGCTGTCAGAGTGATCACTACGATCCGACGGCGATCATAGTGATCACGTGATCAGCAGCCATACGCGATGGCTGCTGATCACTAGGGGGAGATGCCAGCTGTCATATGACAGCTTAATCTCCCCCTCCGGGTGCGCACGATCGCGTCGAGAGCGGTGCTTTAGCGCGGACGTTGAATCAACGTCCAGTCAGAACGGTACCACCACCTGCCGGACGTTGATTCAACCTGCGGCGGCCCCCAATAGGTTAACACTTGCTGTGCAGAAAAACAGGGAGTGGAGACAATTTCGTAGAATGACGAGTACTATATGCGTGTATGTTTATGTAATCATGGGCTTTATGCCCAAAAGACCAATAAATCATATTAGTTCTAAAACCCGGGGAGTACTGCCCGTTACACTATTGATGTCATACACTTTACCATAGCTGTGCATGCGTTGTTCTGGTAATGCACGTGACGCTTATAGTGTAACCGGTGATGTTCCTTTGACATTAGTGCCAGTAAAATTGTTAGGAAAATGTACTGGCTTTGTGTTCATCATACCCCATGTTACTTGGCCTCTTAAGGAAAAAAAGAACATTAATTTACACAAAAAAAGGCCTGTGGTAAAAATGCAATGTGCAGGCAGCGCACAGCAATTTTACTGGTACAAAAGGCAGTGGAACACAGCATGTTACCCTATTAGTGCAAAGCGCATTACTGGGGTTACATTTTCATGTTAGTATGCAACACGTGGTACTCTGCGTATGTGCTGCACGTTACCATAGATATGCGTGTGTAACCTTGGTAAGGCGCACTGTCCCTTTGCCCTTAGTCCTGAAGCCTCCCACAGCAACGGAGGTAAGCAGTCTCCAACCCATCGGTCAGGGGATCCAGCGCTGGAACACAGGTTTGTAGTAGTATCGGTAAGGCTCTATAGGACCCAGAGCCTTCCCTCTCCTTAGGCAAGTCTCTCTAGGAGTGCGTAAGGGACTCTTAGGAGTGCTTAAGGGCAGGGCCGGGACAAGGTCCACCAGCAACAGAGGCTGAGCTCCCCAAGTGCGCCCCCCCCCAAATTAAGATATCCAAAAATAAGGCAGTATTTTTCCACAGGAGAACAGATTTATATAAATTAACAGCAAACAAGTGATACCAACATTTTTTTGTATAAATTAGGCAATAAGTGCAAATACAGTTAAATAAATTAACAGCAAAAGAACATATATGTTTAAATGCAGAAAAAATTGCTTAAACACAACTGTAAACATTTTGTCTTTCCTGAATCCTTAAAGCCTCATACACACACTCAGCAAAAGTCTTTTAAATGCACAATTATCAAACAACTTGAAGAAGTTGGACAACTTTTTTCAAGTAAAATATCACTGATAAGAGGCGACCAACAACTGATAAGACGCAGCTCAAGTCAATCCAACTGTTGTAGTTGCACATAAATATGCACAGTTTAAAGGACAACTGTAACGAGAGGGATATGGAGGCTGCCATATGTATTTCCTTATAAACAATACCAGTTGCTTGGCTGTCCTGCTGGTCTATTTGGCTGCTGTAGTGTCTGAAAACAAGCATGTCAGATCTGACAATAATGTCAGAAACACCTGGATGGAACTTTTAGATAGATCTGATATGAAATTGCATCATGTGTAGACGTCCAAATTGTTTCTGATCAATTTTGTAATAGATTTTGCATTGATGAGTAACCAAAATGTATTGCAAAATCTCTTGCAGTCAGATTGGAAACTATATAATAGATCCGTCTAAGTGATGGAAAATTGTACCGTGTAGATGAGGCTTAAGAGACAAAGAATCAGCAGGACAGCCAGGCAACTGGTATTGCTTAAAAGGAAATAAACATGGCAGCCTCCATATTCCTCTCATTACAGTTGTTCTTTAATATAACAGTAAACTATCCAAAAATAAAGCAGTATTTTTACTCAGGAGAACAGAGTTATATAAATTAACAGCAAACAAGTGATACAAACCTTTTTTGTATAAATTAGGTGATAAGTGCAAATACAGTTAAATAAATGAACAGAAAAAAGAATGTGTTCTTAAATACAGAAAAATTGCTTAAACACAACTGTTAGCGTTTGCATCACCGATAACGTGAAGATAATCTTAACTACAGTACTTCAAGACCACCAAGCTTACACACACAGTCCTGTCGCTTTACCGTCACTCTACCTGACTCGCTCTACTGTCTGATGACAGAGCTCAGTCCTCCGGAGGGATCACAGCGTCAGTTGGCTCCTGCCCAGAGTACAGAGCTCTGCTGTCATAATGACAGCAGAGAAGCCAGGTGCAGAGACAGCAGAGCAGTGCGATTTCAATCAGCAGGGTCTCGAACAGGTTAAATAAGATATAGTTGTAAACAAATACACAACCTCTTTAGAACCATATTAAGATAGAAGTAAAGTGCAAAAACAAGTCATATAAGACAGTAACCACATAATGTAAACAAAGATAATCCTGTAAACAAAACAGAATAAAAACTGGCACGTTTCACATTTCAAGTGCAAAACCGATAAGGCTGTAAATTATAGTGTAATTTTCCTTGCCTTCATTGAAGCAAACTGATCAATCACGTTTTCAAAGTCAATTTGCTTTGCCGTGGCATACTCAATGGAGAGAATGGCAAGATTTGAAAGTCTCTCTTGTCCCATACTAGAACGTAAATAGTTTTTAATAAGTTTCAACTTGCTGAAGCTTCTTTCACATGATGCTACAGTGACAGGGAGAGTCAAAAATATATGCAATGCCGTTTCAATATTTGGATAGCAAGCTGACAGTGAATAATCATAGATCATTTGACAGATATCAAGGACAGTTGCTGACATAGCTTGTGGCAATATGGCTTGCACCTGAAACCTAAAGCTTTCAATTTCTGAAGACAGCTCTGTAGCATCCAAGTCTTTGTCATACTTCAAAGCCAAATCTGAAGCAGCTTTCTGTAACTCCTCCATATCCAGTGTAAGAAGTGCAGGACAAGAAAGAAACTCAAAGTCTTGGGATGTTTCCATTAGTGCTTTTGATTTCCAAGTTAAGTCAGAGATGAGAACGTCAAAAACCTGTGTAACAGTAATTCGGAAGTTGTCCTCAGGAGTCAGATTGGCTCCTTCGTCAGGGGATTCGTAAGATGCTCTGGTTTTCTTCTTTCTTTGCCTTTTTTGAGGAAACATTGCTGGGATGTCAAGCTTTCTACATGCCTCTGAAGCATACTGGTATACTTCCTGAAAGTCAATGTTCCTCATTTCTTGAAAGGTTTGTCTTAAACCATCAATCATCTGTGAAGCCTGCAACACTGAAACTCCTTTAGCCTGTATGGCTTGATTTACTCTGTCAACATGGCCCAAGATTCTGGTCCAAACGAAAAGCTTGCACAGAAAACCATAGTCAACTTGCATAATCAGACTTTCTGCCATTGAAACCGAATCTGGATTTGCTGAATTTTCCACAATGTCTGTGAGTGAATCACATACTTCACTGATCTGTGTATATAAGGCCTTTACTGCACTTGCTCTGGATGACCATCGAGTATCTGTATGCCCTTTTACAGTAGTTTTAACATGCTTTGTAAGTACTTCCCATCGAGTTGTGGAACTGGAGAAAAAAGTAAAAATTCTTTGAACAGTCCCAAAAAATGTTTTAATGTCAGGATTAACAGATGCGGCATGTACCCCTGCCAGATTTAGACTATGTGCTGCACACGGAACAAATTTAGCATATTCATTTTCCTGTAGAAGTCTCGCTTGTACGCCATTGTATTTTCCTGCCATGTTGGCTGCATTGTCATAGCCTTGCCCTCGTGCATCTTTAAGGTCGAGTCCATCAGTCTGTAGCTTGTTCATGATCTCAGAAGCTAATCCACTTCCAGTTTTTTCCTTTGTGTGGATAAAATCGATAAAACTCTCCTCAATTGTAACCTTTCCATTCACAACTGTAACATATCGTATTATTTCACTCATTTGTTCCTGATGGGAAATATCGGGAGTGCAATCAAAAAGAATTGAAAAAAATTTAGCTTCTTTTATTCTATGAATGATTTGAGAGCGGACTGTATCCCCCAAAATACTGATGAACTCGTTTTGAATTTTGTTTGAAAGGTAACTGACAGAGTGCTTCTGATGACTCTCAATCTTCTCTTTCAGCGACACGTTGTGATGACTTATTACCTCCATTAGATCAAGGAATATGCCAGCCTGTGGACTTCCAATAATATCTTCAGAACCTCTGAGT